>NC_142941.1:14628962-14688962 GCF_046866305.1 Octopus bimaculoides
TACTACTACTACTACTACTACTACTACTACTACTACTACTACTACAGTGGTCTTTGAAAGATGAAGTCGACCACAATTAAGTTTGGATTCGTTTCAGGCTGTCAAGAATCGGCTTTTCTCGTTGCTCCACGTAAATGCACTATGGACGAGAAGCTGGGGGGGGGGGGGGGGGACTCTGCGCAGTAGCTCAAGCTACAGAAAATAACAGCCAAATCTCCCTCAAATCATACCTTATGGTCTTTAAAAAAATAATTGCAAGGCTACATTATGTAGTGTAATCCATGGTATCCCTAAAGTGATAAGATGGTAACAGTTTTAAATACCTATGATCAAGTTTGTTCGTTTAAGGTGGCGCGTATTGGCAGAGTCGTTTGAACAGTTTGAATGTCTCCCGAAGTTTGTTCCGACTCTCCGCTGTCTGAGTTCAAATCCCACCGAGGTCAGCTTCGTTTTCATCTCCTTTAGGGTTAATCAGCAAAATGTGCCTATCCAGAGAGTTGGTTTGGCGAAACAGTAAGAATATCGGATAGATTGCCTCGCGGTATTCGTTCTGGCTCTTTGAGCTCTGAGTTGAAATCCCGCCATAGTTTACTTGCGTGGTATACATAATACGGCGTCCGGATTAACACCACTTCCTGATACCTTGGATTCTTTCAGGGATAATTCCCTCTTTATCAGCAATCGCGGAGACCCTGTAAAAGATCAGAAGCAATGAATGCACTATTGATTAAACGAAAAAGAAAAAAATTATTTAAGACGAGGATGTCTAGTTCTTGTTTTGAAGCTCGGGTTCAGTCTTATCGCACGGCACCTTGAGCAAGTGTCTTCTGCTATAGCTCCGGTCCGTTCAATGCCTTCTGAGTGAATGTAGTAAACAGAAACTGCGTGGAAATCCGTCGTGCACACACACATGCATGCGCGTGTGTGTGTGTGTGTGTTTGACCCCTTACCGCTTGACAGCAGGTGTTGGTTTCTTTCTGTATCCAAAAAAGGGTCCGATCGAATAAGTACCAGACTAAAAGAAAAAAAAATGAAAGGTACAGGGGTAGATTTGTTCGACTTATACTCTCTGATGCGGTACCCCAGCATGGTCGCAGTCCACAATGACTGAAACAGGTAAAAGATAAAAACTATACTACAACAACAACAGCAGCAGTAGCAGCAGCAGCAACAACCACTAACAACTGTAACCACAACATGTGCCGTAGCTTAATACGTAAATAAGACAATCGGTTGTTTAATAGCGGAGTCACACTATTCTTTTCTACTCTAGGCACAAGGCCCGAAATTTTGGGGGAGGGGGCCAGTGGATTAGATTGGCCCCAGCACGCAACGGTACTTTATTTACCGATTCCGAATCCTAGTGTACATCTTGTAATCAATATCAGAGGACAATAACCTCTCTCGGGAGAAGACTAGGTTATGTAAAGTAGTTCTTTGGAAGTTTATGATAATCGAAACAATTGATATCTGGACTCCGCCCCTGTTTTCATATAAAATTTACTATTGTAGTTTACAATGTCAATAAATTATAATTTTCAGCCTTTGGCTTTGAAGGTTTTGTAGTTTGGTAGACCGTTGACATGGAATATTTAGTGTCTCTTCTCACTGACCTATCAGATAAATACTGGGTAGGGTGCTTGGCTGTTCCAATGCCTCGGCTTTATAATTACCCACACGGTAACGTTCTGGTTCTTTTGAGTCAGCATTAAAAATTATTTTTAAAGCGGTCAGATTCTGTGGGAGGCAAGGGCATGAACATGACACAGGAAACTTCTTATGAAAGAACTTACCGAAAAATGCAATGCACGATTAAGTCAGTGGCTTAAAAGCCGAAATAATTTCCTATCTGATACCATACAAAATGAAATCCTACAGGCATATGCTCATTACATCGTGCAAGAGATATCAAAATTATTGAACATTCCATATTTATTGGTATTATATGTGATGGCACCACTGATTGTTCTAGCATGAAACAAGAATCAATCATTGTCCGTTATGTTTCTGAAGATCTCAATGCCTACAAAATCTTCCTCGGTTTTTATAACCTTCCTGATTGCTCTCCGGAGACACTAAGGTTAGTCCGGGCATTTTTTGCCGCTTAAACATTTCGCTTGGCTCAAAATTATGCGGCTTTTCATTTGATGATGCAAGTACCTTGAGTAGAAACATTTCGGGGATACAAAAGAGATTAAAGACATGTTTCCTGGTACATATTTTGTACATTGTGGAAACCACTCTCTGAACCTTGTCCTTCAAGCAGTTGACTCTACATTTGCCATTGTATCTGATACACTGAACTTTGTTTACCAATGTGCCATTCTTCAGAAAGAGTCACCAAAAAGAAAAGTAGCGCTAGGGGCAAGACTTTGTAGTAAAAGGTCATATTGCAAGTAGTGTATCCAATTTGTTGTTGCATTAGAGCAACAACACTAAAACGGACGGAAAGCAACAATAAGAAGATTAAGGATTTCTTGCTGGAGATTCTGAATGGTACATCGCTATGAGCAACAACAAAGTCCACTGTCAAATGAGTGCTGGAATAATCGGTATTATCATGGTTGGGAATGTATCTGGAATATGTGAATCTGTGGCAAGTAGCTTACAGCGTCCAGACACAACAGCCGGTGACTGCTTGGAACTGATCGAGAGGTTGAAGACCTCTCTTTTAAAAATGAGAAGTGAGAAGCTTTTGAAAACTATTTCGGTGAAATATCTTCTGCTGACTTTCTGAAAATGCCTGACATTTTTCGTTCCAAGAATACGCAAGAATACACTTCTACGTTTCAGACATACAACTACTGAAGGTGGTGCTTTCTCTGTCATCAATGACTGGCATCGGCAGTTTTTCAGTATCATTAATGTCGTTGAAAATTAATCGAATCGCCGCTTTCAGCAAGAGAGAATGCGCATATGCTCTGAGTGAGTGCATTTCGGCAATCAGCTCTGGGACGTTTGAACTTGCAAATGCACCCCAGCCTTCATTTTACTAGCCCTCACAGTCATCACAAATCAAAACTCCTTACTGGACTGTGGACGGAAAAAGAAACTTTGCCCAAATAACTACATGACATTGTTGAAAAATGGAGAGCTTCTGAGTGTTGATGCTAATGCAGCTTATTCTGTCTCGTACAAACGGAAAAGTGCTTTAAATCATTACTAAAAGTATTCTACTCTCGTTTCGGCATTGAAACTTTCCATGAGGATGTGCAAAACATTTTCACACACACACACACACACACACACACACACACACACACACACACACACATATATATATATATATATATAATCAAAATAAGCCACAAGGATATCCAAACTTAGTGCAGTACGATCGTTTCATGCGACTCCATTTAATTGAGCAATGTATATATATATATATATATATATATATATATATATATATATATATATGTATGTATGTATGTATGTATACATACATGCATACATACATACATACATACACGAGTGAGTGGGAAAACAATAGAAAGAGGTACTCACCACATTTAGTAGGAGTTAACATATATTATTATTTAAAACAGCTGGATTTGATCTCATGGAACGAAAAGTTTCGTCAGCTCGTTACAGAAACTTTGTTTGTCGAGAGCAGGCGGCCAGTTGAGCCCAATGAGTTAGGTTTCTGGAACGAGGCTACGGAAGCTTTAAGTTGCACTGCACCGAATCTAACTAAGGAATCTTTCTCAACACATGTTATGATGCTCCCCCACTACTTCTGCTCATGATCAGAGATGCACATATCGTCAGCCACTAAGAGAAATGTTCAAGTGTTTAAGGTCAAGCAACTGGCAAGCAAACGTGTGGTATTGAGCAGAATATTTGTTGTAGTGATATTTCTGCTCCAGCAACCCAGCGCTAAATCTGTCTGAATATATCAAATATTATAGTATAATAATATTTGATATACGAAGTACTGTCGTATATTATGGAGAAGAAGGATAAAAAAGAAAATTAAAAAGAAAGAAAGAAAGAAAGAAAGAAAGAAAGAAAGAAAGAAAGAAAGAAAGAAAGAAAGAAAGAAAGAAAGAAAGAAAGGGAGGGAGGAAGGAAGATGAAAAGAAAGAAAGATGGAACGAAAGGAAGGAAGAACAGGAATAAGAAAGAAAAAGAAAGAAAGGGAAAAAGAAAAAAGGAAGAACCGAAATAGGTTTAGGAAACGTGGAAATGAGTCGGTGGGGTTTTAAAAAATGTGAATTAACTTTGTTTGTACGATTATCTATTGTTTTCGCTTATCAAAATGAATAGATAAATGAATTAGTTAATTCGGAAATTTCAAAGACAAATATACAAATACACAAATGGAAAACAAGGGTGATTTTTTTTTTTTTTTTTGTGATAACACTCATGCTGACCTAGAAACGAGGCCGTCATTTTATCGTCTGCCAAGTTTATTGTTCCGAAAGATGATTCATAACTATTCTCTTTATTATGTTCAATAACGTGCTTAATTGTACTACAGACATCTGTTTGATCAAAGTCTACAATTTTTAATTATTCATTGATTCATTATCTGTGACATTTCCCCCTCCCCTCTCTCTCAATCTCTCGCTCTCACACACACTCACATAGATACACACACATACATATGTACGCATGTATAGATATATCGGTACATTCCTACCTATTACATACATACATATATAGAAATATATATATATATACACACACACAAACACACACACACACACACACACACACACACACACACACACACACACACATATATATATATATATACGCGCGCGCACACTCACACGCACACACACACCCACATACACACACACATGCACGCCACGCACACACGCAAATATTTGTTGAGGAGAACAAAGTCTAGATTCGATTGTTTAATACTAGTTACATGATTGAGAAATGAAGTGACAGTGGAACAGGAAAGACTGAGAGAGAGAGAGAGAGAGAGAGAGAGAGAGAGAAAGAAAGAGAGAGAGAGAGACAATGTAATCTCTCAGCATCCTTTCCGGTCATCAGCCTTATGCTACCCAACTCCCTACCCGTTCAAAACGCGTATGTACACGTACAAACCGATACACACATACACACATACACAAGTATAAACGTGTGAGTGTATGTGTGTTTATGCGTTTGTTTACGAAGAATAGGCAAACCATGGGTGGAATGAGCAGTGCAACATCAAGGGGCGGCCACAGAAGAAGAGAGTGAACAATATAAGCGGTTGACGACCAAGGAAAATAGTTGATGCAAGCTGCTTTTCTTCTCATGCACTTTCGTCATTAATTACCAATAGATTTTGATTGACTGATGTGTGTTTGTATTCATGTGTGCGAACGTGTACGTGTGTCTTTATATGTTATTTGCAAATTTGAAAGTGTTTACGTCAGAGCTTAATATTTTTCTTAATGAATTCATTATATATTTGAAATCAAAGTCGAATTTAAACGAGCTAATCAATAATTATATGTGTCGTGTTTGTCCATTTATGATTTCAAAGTCGTTTGTATGATAGTGGTAATAGTTGCGTCTTTGAGGTTAGCTTCAGCGCCGATTAGAATCGATGTCGGGCATAATATTTTTCAGGGGATTCATCAATAGTAATCTTTTCCTTTTAAATCCTCGATTGAAAATAAAACACATTTCTATATTATGAGCGTTATGACATTGTTCTGTATGAAATTGTTAATAAACATATCCATGAAAAGTTTTCCGCATTCAGTGATTGTTGCGTTATAATAATTACATAAGTATTATACGGTGTCTCATAATATTGGGACACATTTTAAACGCAAGTAACTACCATATTTCCGGCATACAAATCAGATATTTCAGACCAAAGCTTACATCCAAAACTGGTGGTCGATTTATACACCAAGACGACTTTGGAGTACCAAAAATTTCATGTAAAATGCAATAGGAATTGGAAAGATAGCCAATCAAAGATCAGAAATCTGTTAGCCATTTGGTTTATATAAACAGAATTTGAAGCTGTTTTCCTTCTTATGTCTATTAACCCTTGAGATTTACAAGACATTACGACTGTCAGATCCTTTTTCTAGCAGTATTTCAACCCTCTTTCTGTTATTTTGCCAAAGGCACGTTTTTAGTTGAATGAAGTACCAAATAGCGATAGCTCTTTGTAAAGTTAGATATCGTATTTTCTGGCATACAAGTCGAATTTTTCAGACCAGAATTTACAACCAACAAAGAAAAAGAAAAGGTAGTCGACTAAGACAATTTTGGAGGACCAAAAGTTCCATATGAAATACAATAGAATTTGTAAAGATAGTGACAATATTTGAGTGGTCACACTATGTGTTTATTCTACATACTATGCCGACTTTTAAGCCGAAAAATACGGTAGGATTGGAACTAGCATGGGTTAGTGTTCACAGTCTTATAAATTACAAACGAAAGGTGCCCTAACATTGTGAGACACCTTGTATATAAAGATAGAATGACACAATTCATTGATATGCCTATCACTGATACGAATGTCAATAAAAATAGTTTTCCTGGATTCAAGAGGCTTGTGTTATTATAATAATTATGTTGAAACAAATAACAAGATATACGTGAATAGAATGAGTGACTTGTATTATTATCAATGTATTATTGGCTCTAATATTACCTTAGTATTATAGTCCATTGTACATTAGTTATAATACATGTCCTTTTTAATAATACGCACATTGATACATACATACGCTCCATAATCAGTGAGTCAGTAAAAGTCAACTGTATCGGGATAATAATTCTTTTTGGTTTTGGCACAGGCCACCAGTTTTGAGGGGTGGGTGTTCATTGATTACATCTACCCTAGTACTCGACTGGTACATATTTCAACGACTCTGAAACGAGGAAAGTCGATCTCGGTGGGATTTGAACTCAGAACGTAAAGGCAGACGATATATCACTAAGCATTTTGTCTGGCAAAATAACAGATCTGCCAACTCACTGCCTTTAAAATGACAACGACAAAAACAATAATAACAATAATTCTTTTTACTTTAGCCACAAGGACTGAAATTCAGTGGGAGTAGGTTCGACTTCAGTGCACAACTGGTTCTTATTCTATCAACCCCGAAAAGATAAAAGGCTAAATGGAGTACAGGAAGATTTAAACTCAGAACGTAAAAACCGGAGGAAATGCCGCTAAACATTTTCTCCGACTCAGTAACCATTCTGCCAGCTCACCGCTAAGGTTTAAAATTTTGACACAATGCCAGCAATTTCGGGGAAGCTGCAGTCACCTTTCTTCATTCTACGTAATGCTTGTGCGAAACCATTCCCATTTTGTTTAGAAATAAGAACGGTTACTGTTCTCGTTGTTTGTGCTGATGGCGGCGGTGATAGTGCTGGTGATGATCGTGATGGTGGTGTTAGGGGCGGTAGTGGAAGTCGAGCTTCTACCATTTTAAATTTTATCCTGCAATGTTCTGCTGCTGTTGTTGTTGCTGCCAGTGATTTGCCTCTCGACCATAACAGTTAGTGGTGGGAAAATAATGTAATAATGGCTGTTCCAACTGCCATCACTTCACTCGACTTGAGAATCCATATTGTTCTTTTTTTATTTGAAATATTAAATGTTAATTTTTAAATCTCAAAATTCATCCTTAGAAACCGAAATTTCGCCGAACTAGCTCGCTGTAAGCAAAGCGAGCTGGCTTATTTAGAAAACAGTTCAGCAAAAATTTGAATATCAACTAATAAAACAACGGATTTCAAAGAAAACTTACGAGCTACGAACAAGAGTCCTCTCTTTCCCATCACAAATAACAACAATAATCCTTTCTTTTTTGGGCCCAAGGCCTGAAATTTGGTAGGAGGGGACTAGTCGATTACATTGACCTCCCCCCCCCACTATTTCTATGGTACTTAATTTATCGACCCCGAATGGATGAAAGGCAAAGTCGACCTCGATGGAATTCGAACTAAGAACGTAAGGACAGACGAAATTCCGCTAAGCATTTTGCCCGGCGTGCAAACGATTCTGCTATCTAGCCGAATAATAATTATAATGATGATGATGATGATGATGATGATCATGATCATGATCATGATCATGAATGGAGTACAAATTACTGTTTATGGTTTATTCATGTTATCAGAAGACATCATTCATTCAAGATTAATGAAGAGACAGCTTATTTGACAAATAAATCAACCGATCTTATGACATCAGATCATATAACATTATTTGATAACGATTTTATTAGAAATAGAGGTACCGACCTCCGCTGAGGTCAATGAACCTTCAATACATTTCTGAAACAATTACTGAAGGAAAAATTTGGACATACATTTCCGTTTCTTTTTAACTTTCTAATTTTTTTTTATTTAATGAAACGTAGGTGCTGGTATGGGTGTATGATTAAAATGCTGGTGTTGGGTTCAGTCCTACTTCGCAGTACATTGGCCAAGTGCATTCTATTATAGATCCCGGCACGATCAATGCTTTGTGAGTGAATCTAGGAAAAGGAAACTGCGTGAAAGCCCCTTGTGTGAGCGAGTGAGTATGTGTGTGATGAGTATCGACCCCAGTGTTCAACTGGTAGTTATTTTATCGACCCCCGAAAGGATAAAAGGCAAAGTCGACCTTGGCAGAATTTGAACTCAGAACGTAAAAACAGACGAAATACCGCTAAGCATGTTGCCCAGCATGGTAACGATTCTGCTAGCCTGCCCCGTCCTAAGAGTGTGAAATACTATAATATAATTTATCGTGTGAGCAATTCCTGATTTCGTATCACACAACAAGCTACATTAACAACACGGTAGGGTCATCTTGACAAAGTTACAAACCAATATGATGTAAAAGAAAAACATTTATTTTATTATATGATTTCTTTTTCTTCTTCTTCTTCTTCTTCTTCTTCTTCTTCTTCTTCTTCTTCTTCTTCTTCTTCTTCTTCTTCTTCTTTTCTTCTTCTTCTTCTTTTCTTCTTCTTCTTCCTTTCTTCTTCTTCTTTTCTTCTTCTTCTTCTTCTTCTTCTTCTTCTTCTTCTTCTTCTTCTTCTTATTATTATTATTATTATTGTTATTGTTATTATTATTATTATTATTATTATTATTATTATTATTATTATTATTATCATCATTATTATTGAATGCGAGAGCAGTGCATTTCATCAAAGTGACACTGGGGTCAAATATACGAAGCCCAGTATACCCATCATGACTACCCATCTGATAAGGGTACACCAGGCACATGCATCACAACCATATGTGCGTGACATGGTGATCTCATATCAAGATAAACAGTGCATGACCTTGCAGGTGGGGTCCAGTTAGAATCTTCTTCAGTTCGAGTAGCCCATCCCGCTCAAAAGGTCCCTGAATAATGATACTGCCCAAGTATTTACAGCCTTCACTAGATTCGGACCATTTAGCTTTGACTTCATTAGCTTCCTCACCCGTCTGATGTACTCATTAGTTTTCATTTTCATTTCTGTAGTTAGTACTCTGTAAGATTCTAATACTCCTAGATACAACTCTCTCCTCCTTTCAATGATTTTAATGTCTGGCCATCTAGTAACTGGTTGCCTTCGCTGTTGACTACCTGTTCCCTTCTCATGACTAATATTGCACACTTATCTATGCCAAATTCTATGCCTATATCTTTGCAGAAGAGTCTTACATTCTGTATTAAGGAATCTATCACTTTTTCATTCTTACTAAAAAGCTTCAGATCATCCATGTAGAGCAAATGGTTAATCTTTCCTTTAACATTTCTAAACTGATACCCTGCCTTTACCTTCCTTAATACTAAACGGAAGGGGATCAAACATAGAACAAATATTAAAGGGGACAACAAGTCCCCTTGGAAAATTCCTCTTTTGATATTAACTTCCCCTAAGACTTTCCATTCCTTGATGCTGAAGCTAATTAATTTTGTTATGTTGTCTGCTATACTGAAAATACTCAAACATTCACTCAGTGTAGGATCATGTCATAGGTTTTCCTATAATCTATCCATGCTATTGTTAGATTTTTATTACTAGCTTTTACTTAATTTAAAACTGCTTTATTTAGAACAGCTAGAAGAGCATGTATTTTTTTACATTTCATGCCCTCTCCAGTTTTGCGCAGGCCTGGGCTAGATGTAAGAAAATCCTGGGTAGCCCAATCGTCAGGATTCCTCTCTCGACCTTGCTGACGTAGTCCAAAGGAATGCAGAGCATTACGTTTGGCACCAGCTTGGTTGCAGGAGCTGCCGGAAGAGTGTCGAGTTGAACACTAAACCGCGTACAGAGCTCCACTCCGGATTTCTTTGAAGGTTGTCTCCTTTCCGTAACCCTGGATAGGGGCCCATACCGGGTACTGTCAGCCGGAGCCAGCTGAGCCCGGGACTTGTGTCAAGCAGGGTCGTCACTCCCTGAAGTAGTGAAGAAAATCGCTACCCACTACACACACAACCCTGCTAAATATAAAACACACATACACAGACTCATACACACACACCACACTGAACTCTAAGACCAGTCAACAGAAAGAAATAAGAGAAAATAAACAGAGAGAGAATTTTAAAAATTGTAGATTTAGTGGTCAAGCATGGTGAATGATTAGAAAAAAGTTTGAAAGAAGAGGTTGAAAGAAAGGGAGATAATAAAGTGTGGTGATCCCAAATGAAGGTGCGCGCGTGTGTGCGTGTATGTGAGAATGGTGTATGTGAATGTGTAAGTGTGTGGGGGAGAAAAGGGACAAGTGACTTTGACTTGTGTGAGTGTGTGTATGTGTGTAAGTGTGTGCGTCTGTAACGTGTGGTTGCTCATATATGTGTGGTGATGCTATTGAAGATTGTGTGTAGGTACGTGGATGATGGTGTGTGGGGTGGGTGTTGAGAAGTGGTCAGTGCTAGTGTGCATGGAGTGGTGTGGGCTGTGGTGTAGTGTGGGTGTGTGATGTTGGGGTGTGGGAGTAGGGTGAGGGTTGAGTGTGGTAGGGGTGGGATGTGTGTGTGGGGGTATCATTGAAGCAAGGAGGTGGGTAGGAGTGAAGAGAAAAAGGAGGTGTCAGATGAAGAGAGGTAGGGAGTTAGATGAAGAGAGAAGGGGAGTTGAGTCCATATGGCGCAAAGGAGCGAAGAGAGAAGATTAACTCTCGTTCACGGCGATGGTGGGATTCCGGATGGCCCCTGTGCAAAGATAGTCCGAACACAGTCAGATGTTGTAGTAAATGACCGGTAGAGCAGAAATGGCGCGAGACCGGAGTATCATTGCTGAGTATCAACTGGTCAGCCAAGCGGCGTCCCGTTTAACCGATGTACAGGGAAGGGCAGAAAGAGCAGGAGATGCAGTAAATGACATTACTAGAAGTGCAGATAAAGAAGTCGGTGATGTGATAGGGACGATGATGGTGTCTGTGAGGATGGTAGTGAGGATAGTAGGGGCAAGTACGGCGGCGTGGGCGGGAGCAGGGGAACGAGCCAGGCTGGGAGGTGACGGTTAGGAAAGAAACTGTGGACCAGGAGGTCACGCAGGTTGTGGGCTCGTTTGAAGGAGGGAAGAAATAAGTTGGAGATGTGCGAGGTGGAGCGATCGGAAGTCGCCGGAAGGCTCAGAGAAGGGTACGCTGGAGTGGCAGGGTGGAGGGGTGACGTGAGACGGGTAACAACGGGGCAGGTGCGGAGAGAAAGAGCAGAGACATGGTCCATATACATATGTGTGTGTGTGTGTGTGTGTGTGTGTACATACTTACATCTATTTATCTATCTATCTATCTATCTATCTCTCTCTCTCTCTCTCTCTCTATATATATATATATATATATATATATATATATAAAAGCATATGTGGGCACAGGACGTCATGAAACATGTACAACAAAAAAGTACGAAGCACAAGTACATGGAATATGAACTATTGTTTCGAACAAAGAAAGACACAAATGCAAAACAAAACAAACAGCATAAGACCGACCCTTCATCAGTTGTTGGCTGTTTTTCTAGTCTCGTATTTCGAGCATTTAACAACAATATACGCTTTCGATAAAACATTTGCGTATGTATATATATAGGCAAATATACATACGTATATGTACATACTTATATCTATACGTATATATATAAGCATATGTGGACACAGGACGTCATGAAACGTGTACAACAAAAACCCAAAATTGAGATTTTATGAACGTCGTAATGTGCATTTTACGATACAAATACGATATATTTTTGTGACAAATTTTTCTGCTTTGTAAGGGTAATTTACCCAGTATTCCTGTTGTTCTAACGGCAATTCTGCGTTCGAAAAAAGTATCATCTTATTTGTATCGTACAATATTCAAAAGAGCTTTTTGTTAAAATTGTGGCAAGTTCTGTATGCTTGTTACTTCAAACTTATAATTTTCAACGTGAATTTATCCCGTTTTCCCTTCATTTTTTCATGGCTCTTCGCCTCTCTCTGTGTGTGTGTGTGTGTGTGTGAACTGAATAAATTTGCAGAGCTACAATTTGTTTTAGAATATTGGTAGGTTCAATGTCTCTTAGGTACTTATTCCTATTGATTCACTCACCATCCCACTGAATGATAAATTTAGATTATCAACCTTCATAATGTTTTCTTTTTTCTGTCTAATCAACATAACAGAAACTTATCTTTACACACTCATTGACTCACCGATACCACACTTCCCACCCAAACGAGCCCACACACAATTGACAGTGTTATACATACAAATAGAGGAAAAACAATAACAAAGAACCGTAAGAATACGCTTCCTCGTCAAAAGAGAAAAAAAAAATCCTACACCCTTAACACTTCTAGACAAAATTAATCAATACCCATTTCGAAAATTCTCACAATCTATTACAAGAGTATCAGACTCGTCTAACATCGCAGACCGGATTCAATAGGAAAACAAATAAAAATAAAAATAAAAAAGAATAAAAAGAGAATAAAAAGACATCCCGCGACCAGATAGTGACAAATATTCCTGAAAAGCCTATGCAAAATGTAGGCTCGAGTAAATAAAGGGAGACAACTCTGAGCATATACTAAGAATGCATAAGGCTAAATTCAATGATTTTTATCTCCCCTCCTTTCAAGAAAGAACCTAATATATTGGTGAACATTCAACGACGTTGTAGGGTACAAAGATTAAAGTTGTAGTTCAGAAAAAGTTAGCTGACATGGCGGACAGGAAGCCATATGAATATAGGAAAAGTGCTACCTGTATTGTGATGATTCGCGCTGGTTACCAAACTGCTGATATCACGACGGTTGTTCAATGATTTGTGAACACTGTAAAGGCTGTATGGGAGTAGCTGCAACGGATACTACGAAGCCGTAGCCAGCAGGAAGGGATGCAACAGGCGTTCTGCCTGTATCCACACGCCGGAATTCATCCAACAACTTATGAACAGGGCCTTAAGTTCAATTCAGACGGTTATTTGAAGCTGCTAAAGACTGATGAAATCCCTGCTTGTAGAGTGTTGCTGTTGGAAGACCATGTGTGTGGCAGCAGGATTCGGCTCCTTACCTTACCAAAAGTGGTTGCTAGGGAATTTCTACGACTTCACCAGCCCCAACTTCTGTCTTCTTAATTCCCTTCATTCTAACCCCATAGATTACTGATGTATGGTGCGGTTGAGAAACACACCATCCACTTCATCTGCAACGGAACGCCTACTTGATCTCCTTTCGAACACCTCATTGATCTTGGCCACCAGCTTGGCAGCCAAGATCAAGAGGATGTTCGAAGATCTTCCCAGGAACACTGTGAAGAACGTATGTGTCAGGTTCCTGAACCATTTTAAGACCATGGTTGAAGCAGAGGGTGACTACTTTAAGTAAACTGTTATCTGCAAGCCATAATTTTTTTTTTAGCGCCCTTTCAAAGCTTAGCCAGGCTCATGGGCCCGGTTTCCCAGTTTCTATGGCGTATGTGTCCCCTCCCCAGCTGGACGGGACGCCAGTCCATCGCAGCGTTACCCAAGAAACAGGAAGAAAGAGTGAGAGAAAGTTGGGGCGAAAGAGTGCAACAGGGGTCGCCACCACCCCTACCAGAGCCTCATGGAGTTTTCAGGTGTTTTCGTTCAATAAACACACACAACGCCCGGTCTGATAATCGAAACCGCGATCTTCTGACCGCAAGTCCGCTGCCCTAACCACTGGGCCATTGCGCCTCCACAAGCCATAATATAGTTGATACATCTTCCTTTTATGCAAACTGTTAAATTTAGCCTAACCACCCTGTAATATATTTTACAGAATTATTTAAAATCAAAAGCAAAGAAAAATATTTATTTATAAAATTGAACCCGGGAACCAAGGTACTCGCTGCTACGAATCGTCTGTTTGACTCTCGTCTGCAACAACTGCAGCCAAACTAAGTCTCGTGAGCCGCATGCTGACCTCAAAGCTATTATGTGCAGCTCCCGAAATAATTTTGGATTCCAAATTTATTGTTTTCTCTGAAACAGCTTTAACATCCTATGAGTAACATTTGAAAGTATTAGCTGTAAAAATAAAGCCTCGAAGAAATTTTCATCGTGCAGAGATTAATCACTCTACATAAGTGAGTGAAAACATTATGTCACGTGATATTTTCTCATTAATAAATATAATTAAAAAAAAAAAATTTTTTTTTACAGCTCTAGAATGTTAAATAAAATCATATCATCAAAGGCAAAGTTAAACTCATAAAGATAGTTGAGCATGCTCTTTTACTCTTTTACTTGTTTCAGTCATTTGACTGTGGCCATGCTGGAGCACCGCCTTTAGTCGAGCAAATCGACCCCAGGACCTATTCTTTGTAAGCCTAGTACTTATTCTATCGGTCTCTTTTGCCGAACCGCTACGTGACGGGGACATAAGCACACCAGCATCGGTTGTCAAGCAATGCTACGGGGACAAACACAAACACACACATACATATATACGACGGGCTTCTTTCAGTTTCCGTCTACCAAATCCACTCACAAGGCTTTGGTCGGCCCGAGGCTATAGTAGAAGACACTTGCCCAAGATGCCACGCAGTGGGACTGAACCCGGAACCATGTGGTTGGTAAACAAGCTACTTACCACACAGCCACTCCTGCGCTTATATGTTTAAAAATCCAATAATTTTGTTTTTTATTTCACATTTTAAGATTAGCTCACAACCTTGAATTTTATGCATGTTTAATGCTGCGAACATATCAAGCGTTGTACGAAGGGGCGCTCAGAAGTTCCTGGCATTGGGTAAAAGAAAATACAGGGGGATTAGTTAATTATGATTTTATTCAATATATAGGCGCAGGTGTGGCTGTGTGGTAAGAAGCTTGCTTCCCAACCACATGGTTCCGGGTTCAGTCCCACTGCGTGGCACCTTAGACAAGTGTTTTCTACTGTAGCCTCGGGTCAACCAAAGCCTTGTGAGTGAATTTGGTAGACGGAAACTGGAAGAAACCTGTTGTATATATATATATATATATATATATATATATATATATATGAATGTGTGTGTCTGTGTTTATGCCCCACAATCGCTTGACAACTGATATTGGTATGTTTACGTCTTCCGTAACATAGCGGTTTGGCAAAAGACACCGAAAGAATAAGTACTAGACTTACAAAGAATAAATCCTGGGGTCGATTTGTTCGACTAAAGGCGGTGTTCAGCATGGCTGCAGTCAAATGACTGAAACAAGTAAAACAATATTCCCCACTCATTGCAGCGGTCCTTCCGTTCTTCTAGGCCCAGTAAAAGAACTCGGACGGTTGGGCCTCCAGCTAGGCCTTTCGCGACACCCCTAAAGCCAGGAACTTTTCAGTACTTTCTTGCAAGGGTTAGAATTTATTATTTTAGTGAAATTTTAGTAAAACCGATTTCAGATACCGGGAGATAACTCGAAATCTTCACACCGGATCCTATCTGCGAAGTTTCACCTCCTGTAAGCTTTAATGCTCTAAAAACTGTTTTCCCTGATTTCGTAGATGCTTGTGTAGCTGTATAGGAAGAAGTTTGCTTTCTAAGAACATAGTTCCGGGATCAGTCCCGTTGCTTAGCACCTCGGACAAGTGTTTTTTTTACTATAGCCTCGGCCGTGGATTTGGTAGCTGAAAAGAAACCCATCGTGTGTGAGTGTGTGTATGTTAGTGTGTGTGTGTGTGTGTGCCTTTGTGCCTGTTTTTGTCCCTCCCATCACTTTACAGCCCGTATTGGTTTGTTACCGACCCCATAACCTAATGGCAGTGGATTCATTCGACTAAAAACATTTTCAAGACGGAGCTCCAGTATGGCCGCACTCTAATGACTGAAACGAGTAATAAAAATGTGCGCACGCGCACACACACACACTAACATACACACACATACGCGCGCGCACACACACACACACACACACACACACACTACGTCTTATATACCACTCGCAACAACCTCAGTATTGAACTGGTATTTATTTAATCGAACCCGAAAGGATGAAAGGTGAAGTTGACCTCGACGGAATTTGAACTCGGTACGTAAAGTCAGACGAAATGCTGTTAATCATTTTTGTCCGGCTTGCTAATGATTCTGCCAACTCGCCGACTTAGCTTGAAACCGTTCGTCTGCTTAACATTGTAAGGGACATAACTCTTGCTTATGTAAATTACATTAATTTTTCTTTAAAAAAAAATATCTTTCCATTAAGAACATTTGGATTAATAAGCAGTGTGACAGCTTGTATTCTGATCTTCGCCCCTTCTCTTTCTAATGTTTCAAACAATATCTCAATGAAAATGAGAGAGGGAGGAATGTAAATTCACAGCAAATCTAAGCATCGACCATAATTCTATCCTACGTGGTTATAATAAAGATATTCATTAATGATGCTAGCTTGAATCTGCAATTTGTTTCATTAAAAACAAAATGAAAAAATAAAGTAAAATATAAACAAGAGCACTCGGTGCAAAGCTCCGCCAAGACAACACCAACGTCCTCTCGACGATTAACCAGAGATAATTTTTAAAACGAGAATATCTGAAATAAACTCGACTGCTCTCACAAACGAGAATACTAAAAATGAACCCGATTGCTCTCAAAAATTAAGTAAAAAATCCGGGAAAATAATCCAGAATCCTTGTCCAGTTTAATTTGTTGTTAACGTCTGTATAATTGAAAAATTGATTTCCTTTATTAACTGACCTTTTAAGGTAGATAACCCTGGATATACTGTTTAACACCGTAGTAGACCGCATGCTATACTAGCACCAAAAGTAGTTACTCAACACAACATACATGTATGTATGTATGTATGTATGGGTTATGAGTAATTTTGCCAAATTTGGTGAAAAATTTGTGGCGGTGTATTGAACAGATTTTCACCAAATTTGGCAAAAATACTCATAACCCTAAACGTAACTCTAACTCTAAAACCCGAACCCTAACCCTAACTCTAAAACCCGAACCCTAACACTAAAACCCTAAAGCTAAAACCAGTACAAACGCACGAACGATGTCATAAATAATAGTTGTTGACAAACAACGGCACTAATTTTATTCAAGGGAAAAGATCCCATTACACCGCCACAACGTGTTGTTGACAATCCACAGCAGTAATTGTTTTCACCTCAATAGACGTCAGTGATTGGTTGAAATTACCGAAATACGACAATTTAAAAAATATATAACTTTAAAAATATAAACTTTTCTCAACAACACTCAGTGTAAAAGATGTTTTATATGATACATTCTACCAGTGTCCCAAGTTTGAAAGTGTTTCGTTAAGAAAACAAATAGTGTCGGCCAAATTTTCTGATCCAACACTTGTGGACTGCTCGTCAGACTCTATATAAATGCACAATTTTAAATATCTACGTCGCGGTCAACAACCGTGAAACAGCCTGTCAGGATACTCCGTCTTTTATGTTCCCCCCTCCCCACCCGAACTCCAACAATATTAAAAGAAGCTGTTTCCACCCTTATTTCACCTCCGTACATACAATCATACCTACCTACCCCTCCAGTGTATATATATTTTTATGTATATATATATATATATATATATATATATATATATATATATATATATATATATATATATATATATATATATATATAAGATATAAAAATGGATGGTACAATGAAATGAAGTATTGAATATCTTATTGAATATATGGAATATGTCTTATTGAATATATGAAATATTGAGTGTTCAATATAAAGGATTGAACAAGGTATTGAAAATACGTATTCGCCTTTATATATTTAATCCTTTATATTGAACACTCAATATTTCATATATTCAATAAGACATATTCCATATATTCAATAAGACATTCAATATTTCATTTCATTGTACCATCCATTTTTATATTATATATTATATATTCCATATTCTATATCCCACATTAATTTTACAAGAATATAAATAAAACATAAAAAACAGAGTTGAAACTCTTTTAAATAAAATAATATATTCCTCTGTACACGATCATACAAAACCCTTTTTTTGTATTTATTTTTACTCACATATATATGTATATATATATATATAGGAGAGTATATATATAGGAGAGTATTGTAGTTCGCTTGAAGCATTGTGTATTGTTTGTAAAATATAATGTGTCTTGAATGGCACAACAATGGACTATAATAATCATCCATAGTCTGATATAATATTTCGGATTATTTTCGATTCCTTCCTTAAGATGTTGGAGATAGACTGTTTCAGTCTGGATAGTTTGTAGCTGAGTTCTCGGTTGGTTGGGGGTGGGTGAAGTAGGTGGTCTAGTTGGTACGTGGGAAATCTGCCAAGTGTGTTGTTGTTCTTCTTCTTTATCACCGATAGCCATTTGAGTTGGTTGGCTGTTTGACAAAAGTTGTCTTCCAGGTCGAATAAGATTTCCTCGTTCGGCTGTTAGCTCAAGTTCTCTGGTTTATACCAGTGTTCAGTGAAAAACTAAATACGTTAGTTTTTGCATTGATGTATATTAGTACTCCATTTTCTTCTTTTCCTCATTCATATGTGTGTGTGTGTGTGTGTGAAAGAGGACAACAAACAGCGAGGCATAACAAGTATCTCAAGTCATATACATTATTTTATATTATTCTTAAATTAGATGTGGTCTTACAGCTGTTTCTGGGATATCCCGAGTGATAGGCGAGTATGCCTGAATATGGGGTACTCCGTCATCAGAGACAAGTAGAGAACATATGAAAGATCTAAACATGGAAAATTCGCAGATAGTAAGCGAATCTGTCTACTTGTCTCTGATGACGGAGTACCCCATATTCAGGAATACTCGCTTATCACTTGGAATATCCAAGAAACAGCTGTAAGGCCTCGGCCAATTTAAGAATAATATAAAATAATGTGACTTGAGATGCTTGTTATGCCTCGGCGTTTGTTGTCCTCTTTCACAAATATGTATCTACTAAATCGGAAACCTGTAAAGTATCCATAGCTCCCGTCTCAGTTACGAGCTTGGATCCCCGAAAATCCGTTACAGCAATTACCCAGCGTATCTATTCGTTCGTTTAGCTCACCAATAAACTTAACCTCCCGCAGGAGTGGCTGTGTGGTAAGTAACTTGCTTACCAATCACATGGTTCCGGGTTCAGTCCCACTGCGTGGCACCTTGGGCAAGTGTTCTTCTACTATAGCCTCGGGCCGACCAAAGCCTTGTGAGTGGATTTGGTAGACGGAAACTGAAAGAAGCCCGTCGTATATATGTATATATATGTATGTGTGTGTATATGTTTGTATGTCTGTGTTTGCCCCCCCACACACACACACACACAACATCGCTTGACAACCGATGCTGGTGTGTTTACGTCCCCGTAACTTAGCGGTTCAGCAAAAGACACTGATAGAATAAGTCCTGGGGTCGATTTGCTCGACTAAAGGCGGTGCTCCAGCATGGCCTCAGCCAAATGCCTGAAACAAGTAAAAGAGTAAAAGAGTATATATATATATATATATATATATATATAGGTTTAGTAATACAAATAGGAAAAAAGAATTCAAAACAGGAGTATATACGTGCATACATACACACACACACACATGTATGTATGTACGTATGTATGTATACACACATATTTGTCAAATGTTACGAAGTGACTTGTATCTGTCACTTTATAACTTCTGTACGCGCTCTCTCTCTCTCTCTCTCTCTCTCTCTCTATATATATATATATATATATATATATATATACAGAGAGAGAGGGGGGGAGAGAACAGCTACTAAATGTGTTGAATGTACTTTTCTTTCGTTTGTCCACTCATTCGTGTGTGTGTATACACATACACACAGTCATATATATATATATATATATATATATATATATATATATACATACACATATAATTTATTGGTCGTTTTTATATACACAACTATATATATATATTGTTGTTGTACTTGGGGACGGTCATATTGCCAGTTTAGCCAATAAAAACACACGCACTGTATATTTGGTGTTAATTTGCTTCAGCTTTATATTACATTAATCTTATTTCGGCCAGAGTTATATATATATATATATATATATATATATATATATATATATACATACACACACACATAATTATACATGCATGCATCCGCTTGTCTGCCCGTCCATCCATCTATCCATCCATATATCAGTGTGTATGTCTGTGTGTGTGCGCACGCGCGTGTGGACGTGTGTGCGCGCGTAAGTCTAATTATTCTATATTGCAAAAGCATTCAGCACCGACCAAATCCGAAGACAGATACACAAACGCATATCAAGCACTCACGCATATATAGGTCGGTAATTGGTCAGAAGCGTAGGAACGGTGCTGCCAGTCGAATCTGCTTTGGTTTCTAGTATCATTCGTTTTGGTGTCTTTCCTGTAGATAGAATCTAATCAGATATTCATTTTTTGAGGTTAAAATCCCAAATATCTAACCAGGAAATTTTTTATAAGTGTTTTTTTATTTAAAAAATAAGCAGAAAAAGAAAGAAGGAAAACATTAGAAAAGATACAGATTTCTTGACGGTAACCACAACAAGATGGATTACGTTTTTCAAGCCTGGATACCAAACTTTTCTTCGAGCAGTCTGTTTTGTAGACTACGCAAAATACTTCCTGGTGCTAATAGAAAACAAATGATGCTGTCTTCTTGAGATACAGCAAAGCTTTACACCGTGGAACTGTTGCACTGTTGCCAAACTTCAAAATGGCCACGAGAGCAGCCACTTGTATGTATTGATAATAATAATAATAATCAACAACAGCGGCATAATTATAATTATTACCATTTATCGTTGCTTGTTTATCCTCCACTTTCTCTATACCACTCTCTTTGTCTTTCTCTTTCATGCCTGTTGTTTGTCTGTCTAGCTCCCTTATCGGAACTAATCCAATATCTGTCAGTCTTCAAACAACGTTCTAGATGTGACCATGCCACTTTTTATTCAGGCTGTTATTCGTATCCAAGGTTTTATTATCTAATAATACGTGTCCTTCTTTTTTCTTTAGGCAGTAAGAATGTGATTTAGGATAGATGTGACTGCTATTTCTAGCAGGACATATCAAACGACCACGTTGCATCGTTCCGCTCACTCTGCGACGATGGTGTGAGGTTAAAAAAACACAATGTCATACTTCTTTTAATTATTTATCTTTCTAATCCCTTTCTCACATTTCTAATTCTTCATATTTATGCAAAGAAGATTTAATATTCATTAATTCTCTTCAGAAAGAAATTATCATTACAGAATATCATACCATTTTCTCCTCTCATTCAAACGCCCTTATTTTGATATCGTTTCAAACATTTAGAAACGAAAACAAATAAACACCTGTTTAGTTCCAGTCCAACTATGATTAAAGACATTCTAGCCGCAATATTCCCGTTTTTTTTTTCCTTTTAAAATATATAGAATATCTACGACTGCGTATTTCTACTATTTCTAAGCCTGTAGGGTGTCAATTGATGACGATTTGGTTGCTGTTTCTAACGAACTGATCGACCACATAGTGGTTTATGTGTTTGCTCAACAAATAAACAATTTTAGGGGTTATTAGCGTTAGAATTTTAGACTCACGTAAGAATGGTATTTCTGATTTAATTGTATGTTTACATATTTTTAATTTTAAACGTTGCCTTTTATTTATATTCTATTTTATTTGTTTTGATCGATCGTAAAAACGAGGTGGTTACATGAAAATGCGCCGTTGATGAATATTTATTTTTTAACCGAATCCGTTTCATTGAAGTTACAAATTTTTCTTTGCTCCCGAAGAAAATGCATGAACGTCACAGCTTCTTATATCTCTTTTTCTCGAAAATCTTATTTTCCATGTTCCTCATAGAAAAATTTTGTGTGCGTGTGTATTCTTTCGGTTTTCTCTACAGAATTTGTTACTAAATCGAAAGTAAAACGAACCACTAAAACTATTTCAAGACACGATATTACTTTCGATTTTAAGAGTAAAAGGCCATTTATGACATTTGTGGGTTTATTACATTATGAGCATTCATTCATTTCTTGTAATTGTTATTGACCGATTCCAGCTTGGAGTCGGAATCAGCTGCTGGCTTATAAACACGGGACATACCGCACACTCACATTCCACTACGTTTATACACATACATATACACACATATATATATATATATATATATATATATATATATATATATATATATATATATATATATATATATATATATATGTGTGTGTGTGTGTGTGTGTGTGTGTGTATCCATATCCTTAACCATCTCATTTCCGCATCTCTTATAAATTTGTGGTCTTTCGTTTAAGTAATATTATCTAACTTGATGATGATGTGTTTCAGATGATTCCTCTTCTTTTTTATTTTAAATTTCATTTTCATTTTATTTATGTATTTAGATAAAATAAACGTTTACGTGTTTTTTAAGGACATGAATGATTTACGATCTTCCTCTGTTTAGACGAGCTTTCCTACCTTTTCGGACAAAACCTTTTGTAGCCTTCGTCCTGTCTTTGTCCTTACATGTCTTTAATTGATATTAGCCCTTGTGGCCAATAAAACGAACGAATTATTTCTTCTTCCTCTATGGGAGGGAGTATTGATTACCGTTACTCTTAGACCTATCTCGAAGGAATTAAATCCTGTACTTTAGAATAGGCCTTATATAGTATTATCACCACTCAAATTCCAGGATAGTTTCAGCTACCTTCAGTCGTGATAGTAACATCTATTTTAAAAGCATTTCATAATTTGCCGCCTATTTTCTTCTGTTACTTGTTTCATTTAATATACTGTTATTAAAATAATATATCTACATTGTAGTCGACTCTATCATTTTGCGGAGATCTGTTATATAAACATTTTTGTAAATAGTTTCGTTAAAATTTTTAAATGTATACAAGAAATATTACTCGAATAATGGTGTGGTAGAACATGTAAAACCACACTGGACTATAAAATGTTCTAACTGTGCTTTAATTTCATCTGTCCAAGGGTTGGAGATCCGATATGTACGGAAGTTTATTCATTAGATTGTAATAAATGTTGCCTTATAACCTCTACGTGGTCGTTTGACCTGTAAGAAATGTCCCTCGAACTCTTAAAAAAAGGATGGAGGCTATTTGAAAAGAATAAATAGAAGACGGAATGGAATGCATATGCTAATACGTTTGACCAGGTCCGACTGACTTGAACTAAGTAAACAAAAACCTTCGGCCTTAAAAGATATAAAACTACCCTATTCGATAATAATATGCGAACAAAATGACGGACGTTATTGTTTAACCCGTGGTCTGCCTACATTGAATAGACATGATCAAAAACACTCCAGCAATTACTATCCCGCCCTTTGCTTTTCAACTATCGTGTATTTAATGCTGCATTATTTGATGCAGTTTTAGGTTTTAAAGACAATAGTACTTTAGGCAGCTGTTGTTCATGTGATTATGTAAAAGCTCTTTTGTTGGCTTGTTGTGGTGGTGTTGGTAGTGTTGGTTTGAATGCTGGCTTTGATAGTGTGTCTGATGGTCGTATTTTTAGTATTCGTATAATAATGCTGTACTACTACAACATGTTGAGAGCGCTTGACCTAGTGGTTAGGGTGTTGCACTCACGATCTCGAGATCGCGGGTTCGATTCCTGAACAGCGTGGTGCGTTGTGTTCATGAACAAAACACTTCATCTCACGCTGCTCTGCGATCACTTCGATATCTGATGCATGGTACATCGTACACCTGTACAGGTAATGTTGATTTGAGGGAGTGATGGTGGTGGTGTTGTTGTTATTGGTGTCTATGTATGTGGGTGGGAGAAGCTTAATGTTCAGCATGAACATTTGATACCTATAAACAAATGAACTGTGCAGGTTTTAGAGTGAGTTAGAAATTGCAAAACCGTCCTACTTACCATACTACACAAAATAGGTTTCTGAGTTTAGTTTTAAATAAATTTCTGCAGTTAAGAAATCATAGTTTATTTTTTAGTATTTTCCCCAGGAAAATGTGTATTATTTTGCTTTATATTTTAAAATTAGTCTGATGGGGGCGAGCAAGACCAAACTTCGAAGTCACTATCTACTTTTTCCTGGTCAAAAGTTAACATACATGTATATGTACGTGTATTTGTATGTGCACGAGCATATATATATATATATATATATATATATATATATATATAAGGCACTAATAGGGAATGACTCTCCCCAGAAACAATGTATATATATATATATATATATGTATACGTTTTTTAGAAAAACATACATTTGGAGAAGCACACTCTAAGAAGCAAAGGATACATTTCTGGCGAGAAAATCAGAAACTAGCCTTTACCTGTAATATATATATATATATATATGTAGATGTATGTATTTATATGTATGTATTTGTATGTATTTATATGTATATATATGTATGTATATGTATGTATATATATGTAAGTGTATGTATATATATATGTATATATACATATGTATATATACATATGTATATATATATGTGTGTATATATATTTATGTTTGTATATATATGTGTGTATATATATTTATATATGTATATATATGTGTGTATATATATTTATGTATGTATATATATGTGTGTATATATATTTATGTATGTATATATATGTGTGTATATATATTTATGTATGTATATATATGTGTGTATATATATTTATGTATGTATATATATGTGTGTATATATATATATGTATGTATATATGTGTGTATATATATATATGTATGTATATATGTGTGTATATATATATATGTGTGTATATATATATATGTATGTATATATGTGTGTATATATATATATGTATGTATATATGTGTGTGTATGTATGTATATATGTGTGTGTATATATATATATATGTGTGTGTATATATATATGTATGTATATATGTGTGTATATATATATATAAGTATGTATATATATGTGTGTATATATATATATATATGTATATATATGTATGTATATATATATGTATGTATATATATATGTATGTATATATATATGTATGTATATATATATGTATGTATATATATATGTATGTATATATATATGTATGTATATATATATGTATGTATATATATATGTATGTATATATATATGTATGTATATATATATGTATGTATATATATATGTATGTATATATATATGTATGTATATATATATGTATGTATATATATGTATGTATATATGTATGTATATATATATGTATGTATATATATGTATGTATATATATATGTATGTATATATATATGTATGTATATATATATGTATGTATATATATATGTATGTATATATATATGTATGTATATATGTATGTATATATATATGTATGTATATATATATGTATGTATATATGTATGTATATATATATGTATGTATATATATATGTATGTATATATATATGTATGTATATATATATGTATGTATATATATATGTATGTATATATATATGTATGTATATATATGTATGTATATATATGTATGTATATATATGTATGTATATATGTATGTATGTATATATGTATGTATATATATATGTATGTATATATATATGTATATACATATATATGTATATATATTTATATGTATGTATATATATGTGTATATATATGCATGTATATATGTATATATATGTATATATATGTATATATGTATATATATATGCATGTATATATGTATATATATATGCATGTATATATGTATATATATGTATATATGTATATATATATGCATGTATATATGTATATATTCATATGTATATATATATGCATGTATATATGTATATATTCATATGTATATATATGTATGTATGTATATATATATATATTTTCATACGTATATATATGTATGTATATATGTGTGTGTGTATATATATATATGTATATATATATATGAAGAATAATAATAAATGGAGCAAAACGCGTATAATTAATAAGTTCCTTTAGAGGAACTTGTTAATTATATGCGTTTTGCTCCATTTATTATTGTATATATATGTGTGTATGTATATATATATATATATATATATATATATTTATGCATATATCATCATCATCATCATCATCGTTTAACGTCCGCTTTCCATGCTAGCATGGGTTGGACGATTTGACTGAGGACTGGTGAAACCGGAGTCAAATCGTCCAACCCATGCTAGCATGGAAAGCGGACGTTAAACGATGATGATGATGATGATGATGATATATGCATATATATATATATATATATACACACACACACACACACACACACACACACACACACACACACACCCATATATATATATATATATATATGCATATATATATATATATGTATATATATATATATATATATATATATGCATATATATATATATATATATATATATGTATATATATATATATATATATATATATATATATATATATATATATATATATAATTCTCTAAATTATATATGTATATAAATATATCATCACCATCATCATCATTGTCATCGTCAAAATCTCATATATTCTGCCCATCTTTTATCACTTTCAGTCACATCAAAAATTCAGACTTTACAAGACTACCAAAATCGCATTAGGAATGACATGCTGCCTGAACAAAGCGGAGTGGATATAGTTAACACTTTGAAGTACTTTTCACAGACATTACTTAGGTAAGTCATGGTCTTTTTGGGGGTTTTGTTTTGAGCCAAAATATATTTTATATTAAAAATATGTTTTATATTATGTCACAGTAAAGTAGTTAGTTTTCTGTCATTAAGCTGTGGCCATGCTGGGGCACAACTCTTGTTGGCTTTAAGGTAAGAGAGAAGGGTTAAGCTGGAAGCCAGGAGGAGCAGTGACTTGGCCACTTCTGCTGATCCACCAATGCGTGGGTGGTTATGGTTCAGGGCAGGGGTTTTCAAACTTTTTGACTTGTGGACCCCTTTATATTTCAGACTTTACCTTAGGGACCCCTTTATAAACGCTTATGAAATTTATACATAAATATTTGCTTAAAATAACATATTTTTTTTACAGTTATTCATTTAACAGTATTTAACAAATAGGTTTATTGTCAATTAAAAGATTTCGATTAAAAAACATATATAGAATCAAATTGCCCATAAAAAGTATTTGCTGTCTATGGACCCCCCGTCTTGTCCTTGCAGACCCCCTGTCTTGTCCTTGTGGACCCCCTGTGGTCTGCGGACCACAGTTTGAAAACCCCTGGTTCAGGGTTCAAACACCTGATAAATATTGGATACCATCTGATGACATCAGTTCCTCCTGGCCAAGGCTCCATTGACATTGGTGAATGGAAAAGCACCTCCTTATAGGTGCTATTAACATAATCTTTATCTAAGAATCTGCTAAGCCATGTTCCAAACATTTATATCTACCCCTACATTGTCATTTTAAAAATAAACAATTACGTCATCAAAATCTTAAAGACCCGCTTCAGTCATGAAAGACCATGGGATTGCATCTAGAAAGTTACCCTCTAAGGCACAAGTCCGGGCAAGGTTGTTTATGGAAGACCAGCAGTTGCCCATGCATACCAGCCTCCCCTCTCCATGCCACTGATGCTTATCCAAGGCAAAGGCAAAGGCTGATACAGCTTGGAACCAGTGACATCACAACTCATTTCTACAGCTGAGTGAACTGAAATAACGTAAAATAAAGTGTCTTGCTCAAGAACACAACACGCATTCCAGTCCGGGAATTGAACTCACAACCTCATGATTGTAAGCCCGCTGCTCTAACCACTGAGCCATGTGCCTTCACATTTAACTGGATAACTTGAATCCTGAAAGGTTAGGTATCTTTGTAATGGCAGGGACCTCTAGTCTGGTTGTATTCGTATGATAGACATATCTCTGTTCTCATTCTGTTTTTCATCTAAATATTTATATCTATAGAATCACATTTACTGGATCACGTCTTGGATTATTATTGTTTGTCATTGTTGCCAAGATAAAATTGAAGACATCAACCTCATCTTACCACATCTAATCTCCTTTCATCTAATTCCACCTTACTTTATCCAATTCATTTTCATCTCATCTCAGTCTCATCTAATCTCATTTCAACTCATTTTACTCCATCTCATTTCATCTAATCTCAGCTACTTTTGTCTTATCTAATTTCACTTCACCTCAGTGTCATCTTATTTCATCTCATTTCATGTCATTTCCTCTCATTTTTATCTCATCTCATTTCATTGGATTTCATTTCGTCTCACTTCATCTCATCTCTCAAATCATCTCATCTCTTCTCACTTTACTGATTTACCTCCCTTCTCCAACAGTGTACTTAAAGACGTTCCTGATATCCCGTCTGATAGCTATGGCCCGCGTCAAAGAGACAGTGTCCGCTTGTCTGTCTTCCCAAATTTGAACTACTCTGGTTTGTATGAAGCAGTTCTGAACATCATTGATATAGTTCCTCAGCTGCTTGTCAAACAACACGGTAAGTATATGTGTATATGTATGTTTGTGTGTGCATGTGTGTGTGTGTGTGTGTGTGTGTGTGTGTGTGTGTTGCAGTTTATCAATTTTCTGTGGGCAAATCTATAGATGTATGTGTGTGCATATATGTGTTATGCGACTCAATTGTTTATGAAACAACATTGTATGCTTCTGTGAGGGCAATTATAAGTGTGTGTGAGTGTGTGTGTGTGAATCTTTTACTTGTTTCAGTCATTAGACTACAGCCATGCTGGAGCACCACCTCGAGTGTTTTTAATCAAGCAAATTGACCCCTGTCGTTTTTTTTTTTTTTTCAAGCCTGGTACTTATTCTATCGATCTCTTTTTGCATAACCACTTTTTGATATGGATGTAAGCAAACCAACACCAGTTATCAAGCAGTGGTGGGAGACAAACACAGGCACAAAGACACCACACATAGATATATATACAGAGGTGGCACTCCATCGCTTACAACGGCGAGAGTTCCAGTTGATCCGATCAACGGAACAGCCTGCTCGTGAAATTAACGTGCAAGTGGCTGAGCATTCCACAGACACGTGTACCCTTAACGTAGTTCTCGGGGGATATTCAGCGTGACACAGTGTGACAAGGCTGACCCTTTGAATTACAGGCACAACAGAAACAGGAAGTAAGAGTGAGAGAAAGTTGTGGTGAAAGAGTACAGCAGGGTTCGCCACCATCCCCTGCCGGAGCCTCGTGGAGCTTTTAGGTGTTTTCGCTCAATAAACACTCACAACGCCCGGTCTGGGAATCGAAACCGTGATCCTATGACCGCAAGTCTGCTGCCCTAACCACTGGGCCATTGCGCCTCCACATATATACAGATATATACACATTATTTATTTATTATTATTTCTCTACTTTCTGTTATATATCTGTCGTGTCCTTTAATGTGGTAGTATCTACCTTTGGTGTAAACCCTAACCTGTTTCTATAATTCTTGCTTTTGTTTTTGTGTGCTGTAAATCGCCCTTCAACATTGTCCTCCATATCCTGGGCCCTTGTGGCCAATAAAAGAAATCATTATTATTATTATCATTCAGTAGTTTTATTTTTATAACGTGCTTTCACTTCACTACCGAGGGCAGCTCTGTGTGCCTTGGGTATGTGCTGTGGTTTGCTGTGATGCTCTTATGGTTACTGTATTGAAAGTGTTTTACGTAGGATGTGTGCAGTGCCCAGTAGTGCAATTTTCTGTATGTTATATATATTTGTAAGTCCTGGTGTTTTTGTTATGTATTTGTCTGAATATTTTTTTATTATACCTAAGGCACATATTATGATAGGAATTGTTTCTGTATTTAGATTCCACATTTGAGTTACCTCTATTTCCAGGTCTTTGTATTTTGGAAGTCTCTCTTATTATTATTATTATAATTATTATAATTATTAGAACAGAAATAAATTTATTTCTCAAACAAGTGATAATGCTATAAATAGCATGATCAGGATAAATTATCCATTTATTGCAGAAAAATACACTACTGGCTAGCCATGAGACTCGAACTCACATCTCTGTGATTGCGCGTCAAGTGTTTTACCATTAAACTAAACTGCCCAGCAACGAATTCTTCTGTAATTTTAGAACTTATAAATTTAGCTTCATAAGACGCTAACGTTAAATTCAACTTTACGATGAAAGTAAACAAACAAAGTTTGTTGAATTTAACGTTAGCGTCTTATGAAACTAAATTTATAAGTTCTAAAATTGCAGAAGAATTCGTTGCTGAGCAGTTTAGTTTAATGGTAAAACACTTGACGCGCAATCACAGAGATGTGAGTTCGAGTCTCATGGCTGGCCAGTAGCGTATTTTTCTGCAATAAATGGATAATTTATCCTGATGACGCTATTTAAAGCGTTATCACGCGTTTGAGAAATAAATTTATTTCTGTTCTGACAATACATCTCAATGCTTCTAAAAAAGAACAAACAAAGTTTGTTTACTTTCATCGTAATTATAATTATTATTATTATTATTGTTATCATTATTATTATTAGCTACTACAACTTATATCACTTTTAATGTCATATTCTCCCAGATCTTGGTGAAGCAATATCGAATGTTCTTGGATGTTTGGTGCCATTTCTAGAGCATGAGTTGCTCAATGCCCTTCCCTACACTGTAGCATCGACTCTGGCAATTTTCCCGCCTTCTTTACACAAAGATACAATTGACCTCCTCTGCAGCAGTCTTCTTCCTATGACATTGGGTAAGTCAGGATTAACATGTTTTTCTTGTTTATAGCTGTCTATATCTTTTATCTGTTTCAGTCATTAGACTGTGGCCATGCATGTATACATATATATGCATGTATACATATATATGCATGTATACATATATATGCATGTATATACATGACCAGTTCATTTACCCATCCAAACACCATGTGCTATAGAGTCAAAATACCACCACAGTAAATATAATGATACAGTGAATATATATATATAAATTCCTATATTAATAAGGATGAGATCATTATTTAAATAACGATCAAATCAATTGGCAGCATGGGAAGAAAAAACTTTATAGGTTATAATTAGTATTAAAATCATAAATAAGGGTATCTAAGAGATACCACCATGCTTGAAATAGCAGTCAAAACCTGACTCTAAAACTACATCATGTATTCAATACAGCACAAAGTGAAAAGACAAATAGATAAATAAACTGGTGAAAATTGGATAATTCCAGACCCTGGGTTTCTGGCTCATTTTATAAAAATATTTTGCCTTCGCCAATGAAATATACCAAGAATTGTACATAATTACATATATGCATATATGCTTGTATAGATACACACAATGCACACATATATATGTATGTATATTTATGAAATATTTGTAGGCACTTTTGGTCATGATGAACCCACGTATGCAAGTGAATCAGCAGCTGCTATCATTACGATAGTCTTCCAACACACTGAAACTAGCAGTAAGTCTTCCCTTTTGCCTTGTTGCTCTTCTTTACAGTTTTCTGTTGTTTTACTTTTGTTCAAACTTGAATTTTATTGTTTTATTTTTTAAAATGCTTTCACACAACATACTTGAACATTTGTGCTGATATATATATATATATATATGCATATATATATATATATATATATATATATATATATATATATATCATCATCATCATCATCAGTGTTTAACGTCCGCTTTCCATGCTAGCATGGGTTGGACGATTTGACTGAGGACTGGCAAACCAGATGGCTGCACCAGGCTCCAATCTGATCTGGCAGAGTTTCTACAGCTGGATGCCCTTCCTAATGCCAACCACCCTACAGAGCAGACTGAGTGCGTTTTACATGAGTGGGACAGTTTGATAGGAGCTGGCCAGGAAGAAGCCTGCACCAGACTTCTGTGTCTGTTCTGGCAGGATTTTTACAGCTGAACGCCCTTCCTAACACCAACCACCCTATAGAGCAGACTGAGTGCATTTTACATGCCACAAGCACAGGTGTGGTCAGTTTTGGCAAGGTTTGTAAAGCTGGATTGCAGGTCTGGATTCAGTCTAGAATGTTTTTAATTTACTCATGGAGTCAGCCTGATTCCAAATGGTATGATATGTTGGGCTACAGCCCCAAGGAGTAAAATTGAATAAGTGTGACACACTGAGACACTGACATGCACATTTATTATGTTAGATACGTTTAATTTTAAGGAAACTATATTTCAATTAAAGTGTATTTTATAAATATATATGTGCCCCATCTGCAAGGTCATGCACTGTTCATCTTGATATGAGATTACAATGTTGTGCTCATATGGTTTGTGATGCATGTGCCCAGTGTACCCTTATCACATGGGTAGTCACATGGGTATCTTGGGCTTCATATATTTGTATCTGCTCTTTCACTTAATGATCCTTTCTACTATGGGCACAAGGCCTGAAATTTGGGGAGGAGGGGGTCAGTCAATTACATTGATCCCATTATTTTATTGACCCTGAAAGGATGGGAGGCAAAGTCAACCTTGGCAACAATTGAACTTAGAACATAATAATGGATGAAATACCACCGTGCATCATCCAGCCTGCTTAATGATTTTCCCAGTTTGCCACCTTAATGTTAAATATGATGATGATGATTGATGATCATGACTGATGATTGATGATCATGATGATTGATGATCATGGTGATTGGTGATGATGATGATTGATGATGATCCTGATGATTGATGATCATGATCATGATGATGGTGATGACGATGATAATCCTTTCTACTAAAGGCACAAGGCTGGTAATTTTGAGGGGAAGGGGATTGGTTGATTATATATAGGTCCCAGTATTGACTGGGATCTGTGTAATCAACATTAATCATTATAATTTTTTTCTTTATTATTACCACAAAAATACTAGTTGAGGGGACATTATGGTGACTGGTAACAAACTGTAAAAGATTTGTATTTATGGTTTTTATGTGCTTATATGTTATTTTCATTTTTAATATTTCTTTCTAATCTAGTGTTTCATTCTCAAATTCTGGAATTCTTTATGAGTATGAAAAGAGAAGTAGTTAAGGTGAGTATAATTCAGATAATTAACTCTACTGTTTTTCATAACTAATATGTACCACTCCCTACCTGTCACTATGCTGCCGAATAACAATCTAGTCAAGATGAAATAGAGCCTTCAGCAGAAGCATACTACAATGGTCACATTGATATGATCAACAACAACCTGTTTGTTTTTTTCTTGAAAGAAATTTTAATTCTATTTTTCACACACTGTCTCTCTCTCTCTCTCTCTCTTTCACTGTGTTTCTCTGCCAGCAGCAATAACAACCTGTCATTTATAGTAAAAGTCTTTTTTTAAAGTCTGCATTGCATTGTCTATATAGATGCATATCTGGGTACATGACGTTGCAAAAGAACATGGACAAAATGATAAACAAGGTACAAAAAACATGCAGGCCACATAGAGAACATATCCTTCATCAGCTGCCACCATTAAAACACTGGTGTTTCGAAGAGTTATATATATATATATATATATATATATGTATATATATATATGTATTTGTGTATATATATATATATGTATATGTGTATATGTATATATATATGTATATGTATGTATATATGTATATATATATGTATGTGTGTATATATATATATGTATATATATGTGTGTGTGTATATATATATATATGTATATATATGTGTGTGTGTATAAAAGCACCCACTACACTCTCTGAGTGGTTGGCGTTAGGAAGGGCATCCAGCTGTAGAAACTCTGCCAAATCAGACTGGAGCCTGGTGTTGCCATCCGGTTTCACCAGTCCTCAGTCAAATCGTCCAACCCATGCTAGCATGGAAAGCGGACGTTAAACGATGATGATGATGATGATGATGTATATATATGTATATATATGTATGTGTATATATATGTATGTGTATATATATATATGTGTGTATGTATATATATGTATGTGTGTGTGTGTATATATATATATATATATATATATATATATATATATATACTGCCACGCCTATTGGAGTAATTTCCCTTTATTTAACGGTTTTTACATAGCATTTTTATTTGTCTTAATAACTAATGAGATGCCGGAGCAGACTTCAGCCCCGGCATCCGAAACTCTGAGTTTTATTATGGCAACCAACTCATTGTCACATATTATATTTATAGATAAATTCCTCCATTCACATAATTTCGAGGTCTCATTCATTCTTCTGTTGTCATATTATTATTAATAATAATAATAATGTATACATATATATATATATATATATATATATATATATATATATATATTCATTTAGGTCATATTGATCTATGAGCATGTAAATGAACCACTCTCTCCTCTATCGCTCTCCCCATCTTTGTTTCAAGAATTATATTTTCAGAGCCCTTCTTCATAATTGTTTTCTTTAAATTTCGTCTAGGACCTGCTCAGTGTTATTGCATATGGACCCCCTTCTGCAAGGGCCCCAGCTGCTAATTTACTGTTCTACTACTGGCCCCAGTTAAACCCATCACATTCAGAAAGACGTGGAATTCACTACAAATACCAGCGTGAGTAGATATATGTTTTATTGTTTCATGTCGTGTCTATTATTTCCATATTAACACAATCAAAATGGTTTCTGTTCTTAAATGAAGTGGGGAAGGAGACTTGTATTGCTATATGAACAACTGATATAACAATGGGATATCTGATCTTATGCTAAATACAGTACTTTGAATTGAGAGTTGGATCTGCTAGTAGCTAGATGATTGAAACAGAAAGAGTTATGTACCTTACCATAGTGCACAATGCAATGATTGTAATATGCTAGTATGCTAACTCCGTGCTCCATGAACATTCAATTTTTTAAAAAACATTTTTTTGCTGTTTAGCCAAAGTAGAAAATGCAACAACGAATGGGTCATTGATAATGCAGTGTGAAGCCTTTATATGACTCTTGAGCTACGCCAATCAATATGGAATAAAAAAAATGTTGGCAAGTCAGCTTATTAGCATATTAATGATGATATACTAAACTTATAATAATCCAGGACAGTTATAATTACTCAACTAAAAAAGTCCCAAAACTTCTTGAATGCACCTCGTATAAATATTCAGAAAACCCATTAAGTGAATGCACAAACATATACATTCATGTACACGTCCTTACTCACATTCGCATAGACCTATTTTCTCATTCACATTCATACAATTGTATATTTGTCTATGTTTTGTAGCATGGCCACCTGTTCTGTGTCAACGAGAAAACTGCGTAAACTCAGGAAATTGTCAAGCTGTCAAGGTAAATCCTTATACAATGTGTTGCATGAAAAAGTAATCCTGGTTCCTAAGCTTTTTCGTGTGTGTGCAATTTTTTTTCTCTATTTACACAATACTCTGAGACTCAGGCTGGTTTTTTTTCAGTTGAAATAATACAATAACACTTGCAAATGAAAAGTTGGATGCCTTTTTGTGTGTATAAATGTATAAAAGTAGCCCAGAATCTGGGCTACTTTTTCATGTACTTTTTCATACTGACCATATCTTGGCATTTATAAGCCGCCCTCTTTCCCTATTTCTGGCGAGGATGTAGTCGATTTGGCTAGAGTGTCTGCCGGAGCGGTAGGTGACTAGGTGACTGGCAGGTTTCCTGAAGTTGGTATTGCAGACCATAAGATTGGTTGCATCACAGAACTCCAGCAGTCTGGTTCCCTCCTCGTTGCGGGAACCGAAGCCATAGCCTCCATGTATGCCATGGAAGCCCCCAGCACGACGTCCGACATGACCGTTGAAGTCTCCAGCCACAAAGAGAAGGTCCCTGTCACTCGTCGACGAGGTAGTTTGCAAGAGGGTGTCATAGAATTGGTCTTTCAGACCATCTGGTAGCCCAGGTTGAGGTGCATAGGCTGAGATGACAGTAGCTAATCTATGATGAAGCACTAGTCTGATCTTAAGTACTCTGTCACTTACTCTAACGACCTCGATTACCTTATCCACCCATTTCTCCGCTAGAAGTATTCCTACGCCCCCGACCCCGTCAGTGTTCCCTGCCCAGAAAAGATGATGATGATGATGATCTTATCAATCTGTACCAGCAAGCTTTCATTGGGAACAGTAGCATATCACACTGGTTAGCTCTGGCAGAGACAAAACTGAGCCCCAAATGCAGAACCACCCATCTATCTATCTATGTCTGTCTGTCTGTCTGTCTATGTGTGTGTGTGTGTGTGCATGTGTATGTCTGTGATGGAAACTGAAAGAAGCCTGTCGTATATGTGTGTGTGTGTATGTATGAATTTGTGACCACTTATGTTGGTGTGTTTATGTCCCTGTAACTTAGCAGTCTGGCAAAAGAGACCGATGGAATAAGTACTAGGCTTTCAAAGAATAAGTTTGACTAAACAGAGTGCTCCATCATGGCCACAGTCAAATGACTGAAACAAGTAGAAGAGTAAAAGAATATATACACATGCTTCTTTCAGTTTCCATTTACAATATCAACTTGCAGGGCTTTGATAGGCCTGAAGCTAGAATAGAACACACATTTGCCCAAAGTGCTGCACAATGGGACTGAACCCATGGAAACATGGTATTTGGAAGCAAGTTTCTTAACCGCATACCCACGTGCCAATAGCCATAGTAAAAAAGAAAAAGTTTCCTTCATTTTTCTTCTCTGTTTTGATATTTTTGTCTTTCATTAACCTCTCTCTTTTACTATTTGTTTTTTTTTTCTTCTTACTTCATTCAATATTTCAGATGTGTCCAAACCCTGCTCTTGCAATTCAGTCAAGGGACAAACCACCCCCACTATATGTCTGCAGTGACTGTGCAGAACCACTTAAGAGAGTACACGATGAGTACATGGTTGATATACTACTTCCAATGTCTCATGTACCAACGACCTGCGAGAACAAGGTTAAACATTTTAATTCTTTTAATATTTTTCGATAGATTCTTTTAGCATCTTTTTAATGTTTGCAGAACCAGTTAACCCATATTATGCTTAAAGTCAAAAGAAGATCAAAGGTCCTTCTCAAATCCCAAATTCTGTGGCATATACAGGGTAGGCCAAAAGTCATGCACCAAAACGTTTATCATTTTATTCATATTACATTATTATTAATATTATTGAGTGAGCACGTAAAATAGCATGGCCATTGCCAGTACCGCCTGACTGGCCTTTGTGCCGGTGGCATGTAAAAGCACCCACTACACTCTCGGAGTGGTTGGCATTAGGAAGGGCATCCAGCTGTAGAAACTCTGCCAAATCAGATTGGAGCCTGGTGTAGCCACCTGGTCCACCAGTCCTCAGTCAAATCGTCCAACCCCTGCTAGCATGGAAAGCGGACGTTAAACGATGATGATGATGATGATGAGAGCAGTGCATGTTGTCAAAGTGACACCTGGGTGCAAATATATGAAGTCCAATATACCCATCATGACTACCCATCTGCTAAGGGTACACCAGGTACATGCATCACAACCACATGTGCATGACATGGTGATCTCATATTGAGACAGCACATCTACCAATTCTGCTCACAGAGTATTGGTTAACCTAAGACACTTGCCCAAGGTGACATGTAGTGGAAAATGAACTTGAAACCATGTGATTATGAAACAAGCTCCATATCCACACAGTTGTAACTCTGCCAATGTTATGTTAGGTAATTACGATGTTGATTGAAATTGTGAATATAGATTGAGTTAATGAATCTATCTAATACTTACATTTTACCACTGTTTTTAACACTTTAGAATTGCCGTTCAAGCAATGCCATTGCCGTGTGTACCTGTTTTAATATCAACTGTGCTAGTCAGAATGGTAACCGACCAATCAGGTATTGTCAAAACTGTCACATGGTACGCCACAGCAGTGAAACTGGGCAGAAACATATCTTCCATGAAAGCATTCCAGAAATCTGGCATTGTGATCGAGAGACGCAGCGTTATTTAATTGATGCTATTGTAAGGTGAGTTACATGTTCCAGGATTTGACAACATTAGGTAAAGCATTAAAGTCTATATAAACCAATGAAGGAGCTTCTATTTGGTTACATTACTTGCTAGAAATAGCAGAGCTAAATCTCTCTTAAATTATACCCTGCTGTTTAAGGAGGGAAGAATGACACACTGGATAATAATTAGTCCTAGGCATAATTATAACAAAGGCAGATTGGATGTTGAAGGACTCGTTAAATAATGTTTACCTAGATATATCATTGTAGTCTTCATTATGTGGTTCGAGGTACATCATACAGGGTGCATAAGGTATTTGAGGACAAATTTGTCTTTTTAGTAAAACACATACAACAGCAGAAAACAGCTTTACTAATGAAAAAATTTGTGCATATGAACTAGATTATCTTCTTCATAATTTTATTCAACGTAGCCACTTTCAGCATCAGTAACTGCTTGTATGTGAGATCTGAATCATCTATATTCCCAAATTAATTGGTCCTGGTTCATATCAGACAATACTCTGAGTATGGTAGCTTTCAAAGAATCCTTGGTGTTATAATTGACTTCTCTCTCAACAACACTCCACACATAGTAGTCCTATGGACTGAAATCTGAAGTGTTTGGAGGCCAAGTGTTAGGGATTATGTGGTCATGAAAATTGTCATTCACCCATTCGTAGGTTGCTTGAGCCTTATGTGATGGTGCAGAGTCCTGCTGAAATACATTCTTTATTTATCCAGGGCTTGACAACAGTTTCCAGGCCCTTAATGTAGTTAACTCTAAGACCTTGTGGAAAGAAGTGAGGAAGCATCACATATCTTTCATTACTGACAACTTCAAAAGCCATGACAGTTGTCAGAAATTTTGTGTGCATGACTGAAGGATCTGAACATAATCATCTGTCATTTTTGCAGTTAATCTTCTGGTCTTGGTCAAAGTTTTCCTCATATGAGAAAAACCAAATTATGTCATCTGGGTTTTTCCTGACATGGTTTGACCTCTCCTCATCATGTAAGATTTGTACCAGATGTCTTTGTGGACAACATTTCTGATTGTCCCTTTTAACACAGGAAGATGTTTTGCTATTGGCCTCATGGATTTTATGAGATTTCCATCAATGATCCGCTGAAGTTCTTGAGTAAATTTGGGTGTTCTGATGATATTGGTATGTTGGGAATGCTTTTTGCATTTTGATACTGGCGATGCCTTTCCATTTGAAGCTTCTAACCCCTTGCAAACTTAGTTGACAAAAGATCTGGCAACTTTTAAAAACTGAACTCTCTCTAAATTGCTGTGCTCAGCTTTGAGGCCGCAGTTACTGCAGGTCTCTTCGTTTCTTGAGTAAGCTGAGTGTCTACCATTATTATTTTCTGAAACATAAATGACATGAAGTTAATTTGGAAACAGTAACAACTCAAAAATGTCATGTTCTCAAGTTGACACCCCACTCTTCAGATCAGTAGCCTGAACAGCCCATTCTTTTTTTTTTTTTTTTTTATAATTCCAGGATGTCCAGAAATTATCTTTACAATTTGAAAAATTCAGAAAAAAATTAAAATTAATGATAGCTCAGCAGAGTTTATTGGAAAAATTAGGCAAACAAATGAAGTTTTATTGGAAGCATCTGAACACTTCCACATGGGCTTTACTAGTTGGATGCAACACATCTAGACAATAAGTTGTAGAAGTTGTAAAGATAATTTATGAACACCCTGTATTTTTGTGAGGTGATTGATTGAGTTTATATAATTTCAGTCTACTCAAAGAAGCACAACCCCTGCAATCAAAACGAGTTGTTGAAATGGGTGAAGAACACTTCTATCAAGTTCCCGAGGAAGACGACTTCTATGATGAAGGCGGCACTGACCGGAAGCTGTTGAGCCGCTATGGGATTTGGTTGCTAGTTGAACTTTGTAAACCCAAAGAAGACATTTCAATTGTAAGCGGCAAATACAGTTGATTAATCTTTTAACATTTAAACTGGCCATATTGGGCCCAAATATTCTCCCTGTTTTATATTCAAAATGGCTGGATTTAGCCTTTCACACCTACCTTATAATATCATTATAAAGTTAAACAAACACATCATTGAACTCTTGAAGCAATGAAATAATTCATGATTAATTCAAAACAATGTGAATATATATGCTTGCGAAGACCTGTTGAGGCAAGTGAAATCGAAATCGAACCAAATTCGATGACTGGCACCCATGCCAACCTCTCCTTCATTGGACACTAAACTTGGCTTGCGAAGACCTGTTGGGGCAAGTGAATTCGAAATCGTGTTGGCACCTGTACCAGTGGAGCGCTAAGAGCACTGTCCAAGCGTGATCATTGCCAGAGCAGCTGTCTGGCTTCCATGCTAGTGGCACATAAATAGCACAATTTGAGTGTGATCGTTACCAATGTCGCTGGACTGGCTCCTGTGCAGGTGGCACGTAAAATACACCATTTTGAGCGTGGCCGTTGCCAGTACCACTTGACTGGCCTTCATGCCAGTGGCACGTAAAAGCACCCACTACACTCTTGGAGTGGTTGGCGTTAGGAAGGGCATCGAGCTGTAGAAACTCTGCCGAATCAGATTGGAGCCTAGTGTAACCATCTGGTTTCACCAGTCCTCAGTCAAATCGTCCAACCCATGCTAGCATGGAAAGCGGACGTTAAACGATGATGATGATGATGATGATCTATTTCATCCATCTTTATGCTCCAAGTCCAAATTCTTTCACTATTTTGGAGTTGATAAAATAAGTAATCAACTTACCCCACCTCCTAAACTACTGCCTTTGTGCCAAAAATTGAAACCAGTATATATATATATATAAACATTATATTTGACTCGTGTTTATTGCTATGTCTTACACTCACACATACACACACACCAGTGGTGGCTCGTGTATAGGAACTGCGGAATTGCAGCATCCCCTATTTCCACTCAATATTATTGATAACATTCAATATAATGAGTGCTTTTCTCTTTAATTCTTTCTTTATACTTGTACATTATATAATCCTTAAGATTAATGTCAGTAACCATCCCCTACTTTATGAAAAAAATACAAAAATCCTTGTATAGAACTGTGCACTTCACAGTTCCAGCGACGTGTTGTTTGGCTGTTGCGCACATGTTTACATATCTGAGATAGAAAGCTTCACACTAAGGAGAGACAGCACTGTTGTTCACGCAGTGTCTGTGAAAGGCAGTATTCATTATTTCAAATTTTAAAGGATATAAACCAGCCCTATCCAGCTCCAATCTATCTGTTTTATGTTCAAACTGGCCAGATCTGGCCTATCACACCTACTCTATAATGTTCTAAAAATAAACAATCACATTATCTGAGTCACAAAGCTACTCAATATAAAACATAATTAATCCAAAACAATGTGAATGAATAACTAAGTAATTTGAATGTTAAATATTTTGCCCTCATTTTGATTTCTCTAATTATTCTTTCACTTTTGTTTGTTTTTTTGTTTTCTGCCATATTTTACAGGAAATCCTTGGTCGTCTCCTAAGTATGCTGTTCCAGTGGTTTGATGCCACAGCCTATTTAACTGATGGTATGTTATTGTATTTAGTATATTTCTGTCTTTTGTGATGTTTTATAAACTATAGGCACAGACATGGTTGTGTGGTTAAGATGCTTGTTTCCCAACCATATGCTTTCAGGTTCAGTCTCTGTGCAGTTTCTTGGGTGTGTGTTTTCAATTATAGCTCCACACCAGTCAAATCTCTGTGAGTGAATATGGTAGGTGGAACCTGTCATATATGTGTATATGTGTGTATGTATGTATAAATAAATGTATAGATATATTTATATATATATATATAGATATATGCATATATCTATATATATATATAATAATAATATTAGGGATAAAATCCAAAATTACAGGTAAAGACTCAATTACAATCAATTTATTAAAAATTAAAATTAAATTAAGTTTCACAGTATAAAATATATATAGATATATAGTATTAGGGAAAAGAACCAAGGTTTATGAACTCATCGATGAAAATCCACTGTCACATATAGAAAAAATTTATAATTAAAAGTGCAATAAATATGTATAATATAATACAAAGTAAATATCATAAGATCAAGATAATATATATATATATATATTTTTTTTTTTTAATTTTTTTTTTTTAAGTTTCAGCTTAGAGCTGCGGCCATGCTGATGCACCACCGTGTTGCTACACTGTTATTACAGGGAGCCTCTTACAATATGTGGCACTTGGTGAAGAATGGAGTTTGATTTAGTAACCCTCATTTGCACCTCCTGCCGCGAGGTAGGTTCATCTGGGACTCTCGATAGGAAGAGGTCCAGCTTTGATTTAAAAACTCCTACATCTACTTTGTGCAGATTCCTCAGGCTCTTTGGGAGAATATTAAAAAGCTGTGGGCCCCTGAATCCCAAGCTGTTGCAGTATCTGGTCCTGAAGCATGATGGCATTGCTGGGATCTTTGGCACTATGCAGTGTCGTCCCGTTCTGGCATTGGTGTAGCTTTCAATGCCAAAATTTATATATATATATATATATATGCAAATCTACATGTATCTGTATTTAAATAATAGGGGTAAAAAATTGAATATTAATTTGATTAATATCATGGCAAAGTATGGGAGCACATGGATTATGAAACAGGGAGAGAATATTACAAGGGTTTAAAGAATTAAGAGTTTTTGAAAGTTATTTGAAGAATTAAAGAATTAAAAATTTCGAAAGTTATTTTAAATCAAAGTACAGCATGTTAGTATTACGAGTTAGATGACTGGATGTTGAGCAATTAAAAACTAGAGAAATTTCTTAGCTTAGCTGGTCATTTCATGTAGTATAATAGTATCAACAGCGGGGCAAGCAATGTGAGTTTAGAAAATCATGTGTGAAGGGTTATTTATATACTCTACAGCTGGAAGTGGTCAAATAAATGGCTAGCTTTGTCTTAGGAAATAGAAATAGCAGTAAGAAGACACTAGTGAGGCAGACAGAGAGAGAGAGAGAGAGAGAGAGAGAGGTGAATCTGAGAAGGGAATATGTTGAATAAAATCATAATTAACTGATCCGCCTGTATCTTTTTTTTTTTTTTACCCAAAGCACCTCCTCACAAATATGTATATACATATATACGTTTATATATGTATATGTACATGTGTGTGTGTGTGCATTGGTGTCTCCTTGTCTCTACTTCACATTATAGTTGTAAATGAGTACCTCTGTCATACGAGAGGTGTCATTCGTTTCCAATATTCTGCATGAACATGTCTGGTCCTGATGGGGAAATATTACCTTGCATGGAAACAGATGAGGGTTGGCAACAGGATGGGCATCTACTCATTGAATATTTGCCACAAATAAACTCTGTTCAACCCATGCAAGCATAGAAAAATGGATCTTTGATGACGACGGCGGCGGCGACGACAATGGCAACCACCACCACCAACTGGAATCACATTCTTCGCAATTTGCCACTTTCTGCTTCTTTTCTGTAAAATTTATGTTTTACTCTTCAGATAGAGTATAAAAATCATTATATTTTACTGTTTCATATGTTAAATGAAATGTCACAGATTATTAAGAATTTAAGAAATATATAAATTATTTCTCTGCAGATAATGCTGGAAGTGCTCTTGAACGTTTGAAACCCGAGGTAGGAAGTAATGTTTTTTTTTCCAACTCTTTGCATATCAACCCAGCTGAAACTGCCCTTGGTTCTATCATATAGATTCCTTGTTTTAAAGTAATCAAGATTAAAAACCATTTATAGATATTTTCAATCTAGTTTGGATTCTTTACCATCAAATTTGAACTCTTTGCAATGAAATTTGATGGCAAAGAACCCAAACTAGATTGAAAACATCTATATCAAACTTTCATGTTAATTTATGTTCCAAACACCAGCTTAATAATGACAAAATTATTCAATAAATTCTTTGTTATTTCCAAAATTAACTGAAATAAAGGCAGCATATTTCAAAAGAAATAGTGTAACAAAATGATTAAAGCTTATGAAGAAATGTGGGCAAGTGTTTTCTACTATAGCCTTGTGAGTGGATTTTGGTACACAGAAACTGAAGGAAGCCCATTGTATTTATGTGTGTGTGTGTGTGTGTGTGTGTGTGTGTGTGTGTGTGTGTGTGTGTGTGTGTGTGTGTGTGTGTGTGTGTGTTTGCATCTGTACCAATGTCACATAAACGGCACCCAGCACACTCTGTAAGGTGATTGGATTTAGGAAGGGTATCCAGCCATAGAAACCATACCATAACCGCAACCCTAAACTCTAACATTAAAACCTTAACCTTAATCTAAACTCCAACCCTTAATCGTGACACTAACCCTAACCCAGATCAGATCATTTCATAGCATAGACTACAGATACTACAGTAGTCTGTACACTAATGTAGCACCATGTGTTGTTTAAAATACAATGAATGAATGACTCTATGCAATTTTCTTCATTATTTAAATATTTCTTTTGTCTTTTAAATTCTCCTTTCAGTACATTTCAAAATGGCTTCAGAAAGTTGCTAAATCTCATTTTGAAGTCATAGTGTCCTGCTTGCTCCCCCATCCTGTTGAATATGCTCGAGTGGGAGGTTACTGGTAAGTTGGGGTTTTTTTTAATGCAATCATATAACTGTGTGCATGTGTATGCACACACACATCTATGTATGTATATATATATATCTATCTACCTTCCTACCTACCTACCTTCCTACCTACCTACCTACATACATACATACATACATACATACATATAATTCTGGTTAAGTCGTTTTGACTTACATCATTTCCAAAGATAGTCATTCTAAAATATTACTCAAGTAACACTGATGTCAGCCATCAGGTAGGTAACAACACAGTACAGGCATACCTCACCCTACATTGTTAATTGGTTTCAGGAGACATGACTTAAGTTGAATTAACTTGTCTCTAGGCTAGGCTCAGCCAAATTTACTTGTCCCTAGGCTAAACTGATAATAACCATTCCCAGTTCTGTACTTTATTTATGAATGCATTTTCAATAAAACATGGTTAATAAAAGCATATTTTAAGCTTACAAACAAATAATTTTTATTTTTTAATACAAAGCAGTAAAAAAAGCTGAGGTATGCCTGTATTTGAAATTATTTCTTTCTAATATAAAGACTTCTTTCAGTTTCTGTCTACCAAATCTACTCACAAGGCTTTGGTCCGCCCAAGGCTATAGTAGAAGACACTTGCCCAAAGTACCACACAGTGGGACTGAACCCGAAACCATGTGGTTGGTAAGCAAGCTACTTACCACACAGCTACTCCTGCACTATATGGACATAGATATCTGTCAAAGTACGACATGTACTAGTTGCTTGTATGGTAAATTAGATAATGACTGGGAACTGACAAATGAGAAAGGAGTTGATTTAGAAAGAAATAAATGCATAGACATTAAACTGATGGACGAAACCATGAAAGAGGCTGAGAGAATTATAGTAAAGCTAATCAAGGAGAGAACTGGCTTAGATTGGATGCAGTTTGGGTTTGTGCTAAAGAAGAGAACCACTTCTGTATTTGTTTAGTGAAGAACAAACCATTGTACCAAACATTTGTTGACTTAGAGAAGGCTCTGGGAAGGTATGCTGTTCAAGTGTCTGGTGGTTGTTAAGAAAATTGGTTGTAGAATGAATTGAAAGAGCCATGGTGAGAGCACAAACTCGGTGCAAAAATTAGCATGTCAATAGTTTCCATTGGCACTCATCAGTTCTCAGTCTCCTTTTGTTTATTATAGTCGCCAGGTTATAATGGAGGATTCAGAACTAGTTTCCTGTATGCCAGCAGTTTGGCTTTCATAGCTGAAGCAGTAAAAGAATTACAGGAAAAGTTTGAACATAGAAGCAAGGTCTAGAATAAAGAAAGCAACACTGCTGTCTCTTAGGGAGTGACTATGGTCTGTATGTGGAGGGTCAGTTGAAACTCTGTACTGTGTATGCAGAAGGTGCAGATGTACTTCAGGCAGCTGATACAGAAGAAGGGGTTTATATGGATCCACAAAAGGTGGATTCATATGAACAAATGGTGGTGATGGTGAAGATGGTGATGATGATGATGATGGTGATGATGATGATGGTGGTGGTGTTATTGTAAACTTGTTATTGTAAATTTTTTTTCTCGTTTTCTTGATTTTTCAGGGACACAATAACAACACGTACAACTCAGATAAAAGAAGGATTGAACTGCTTCTTTTGTTTAGTCCCCTATGACATTATTACGTTTGAGGTATGTCTTTTCTCACCCACCCCATTCTTTGTTAGGTTTCCATTGTTTTTCAGATGCAGCGACAAAAATATTTTAGCAAATTAAATTTAAATGTTGAAGTGAATCTAACGGTTTTTGTGTGTTTTAAATGGCTTATAAACACCTTCCACGCTGCAATTGTTTTTATTCCAGCATACGATAACAGATCAGGTCACTTGCTATGCAAGTACTTCTCCATTATTTATTATCGTATGTTTAATACTAGTGAATGGCTGAACTGCTTGCTAATGATGCCTTACTGAATGTCTTTCAGTATTTGACTTTTCCCCTCTACATTTTGTGTTTAAATCTTGCTCAGTCAACCTTGAAATTCATTTTACTCAAGATGACAACTAGACAGGTGTAGAGTATTTGGTGTAGTAACATGAACAAGAATGGGAAAAAATCACAAGTTCACTTAATACTGAGTGCTTTCTAGATACCTGCTTGGATTTTACACATTTTGTTAAAATTTGAGATCATTTGAGCGAGAATTGGCTATGTTATTAAACTATGAAATGATATCAATTGTTTGGGGACACCCTGTATAACTCCTATAAACTCTGTGTGTGTGTATGTGTGTGTGTGGAAGAGAGTGAGGAGAATACAAGATGTACATGGAATACTAGATACATGTTTATAATCCAGAGACTTTTAAAAACCTTGTGGAAGTTTAAGAGACATTTCTTGCATCAGTAAAGGTAGAATATGATATGTTAATATATTGCTTAATACAGAAAGTTTAGTGAAAGAGTTGCTATTAACCCTTTTGTTACTGTATTTATTTTGAGATGCTCTGTGTTTCTTTCAATTACGTTAAATATAACAAAGAATTTAGTAAAATAACTTAGTTATCATTCAGCTAGTGTTAGGAACATAAATTGTGACTAAGGTTTGGTGGAAGATTTTAATTCAAAACTTATGAAAACAAGACATCTGTACTGAGAGCAAGAGCTGATTTCAGCCAGGTTGGTAACGAAAGGGTTAAACAGAATGAGCATTGTTTTAGTGAGTAGAAGATCACCAAATTTTAAAATGAAACCATCTTGATTTTGTTTACAGATATGGGATTATGTGATGCCCTATTGGCTTGAGGCAATTCGTACTGAAGTCCCTTTGGATGAATTGAATGAATTAAAAGTCCTTTTAAAGTAAGTCTGCACCACTATTTTTTTCTTCTAAATTCCTAAGAATGTTAATATTCTGTAAAGGTAAGGATTACGGTAGCTCTGATACAGAAGCTGATTGCTTAATTGGCACTGGACTTTAGCTCACAAATTATTGCTTAAAATTCTGCATTGTGCTTGTGGGTGATATAAACATGACCTAATCTAATACAGGCGTTTTCAAACTTTTTGACTTGCGGACCCCTTTATAGATCAGGGGTTTTCAAACATAATATTTCAGGCTTTACCTTAGGGACCCCCTTATAAATGCTTACGAAATTTATACATAAATATTTGCTTAAAATAACATATATTTTTACATTTATTTATTTAACAGTATTTAACAAATAGGTTTATTGTCAATTAAAAGATTTCGATTAAAAAACATATATAAAATCAAATTGCCCATAAAAAGTATTTGCTGTCCACGGACCCCCTGTCTTGTCCTTGCGGACCCCCTGTGGTCCGCGGACCACAGTTTGAAAACCCCTGATCTAATAATAAACTTTCATTAGTAGCGAGCTGGCAGAAGCATTACCATGTCAGACAAAAATCTTAGCAGTATTTCTTCCAACTGTTTCCATTCTGAGTTCAAATTCCTCCAAGGCTGACTTTGCCTTTCATCCTTTTGCATTTGTGAAAATAAGAACCAGCTGAGTACTGTTATCAGTTTTGTCCTGTCCTTAAGATTACTGGCTTTGTGCCAAAAATTAAAAAGAATTAATATATTCTCTTGTGGTGACCTATAATTGATTTAGCAACAGAATTGTTAGAGTATTGGACAAAATAAATGCTTTGTGGTACTTCGTTCTAACAAAGGTGGCGAGCTGGCAGAAACATTAGCGTACTGGGCAAAATGCTTAACGGTATTTCATTTGTCACTGCGTTCGACTTTGCCTTTCATCCTTTCGGGGTCGATAAATTAAGTACCAGTTACGCACTGGGGTTGATGTAATCGACTTAATCCGTTTGTCTGTCCTTGTTTGTCCCTCTGTGTGTAGCCCCTTGTGGGCAGTAAAGAAATAGGTACTTCGTTCTAACACTTTACGCTTTCAGTCATCTTTCAATGGTTTGACAGGAGCTGGAAACCCAGAAGACTGTGCCAAGCTCTACTCTCTATTTTCACATGGTTTCTATGGTTGGATGCCCTTTCTAATGATAACTGCTTTACAGAGTGGACTGAGTGTTTACACACACACACACACACACACACACACACACACACACACACACACACATATGTATCCACACACTAACCATCATTCATGATTTAAGATATATGTACATATCTACGTGTATGTGAGTTTTGTGTTTGTTCTCACACACACATGCGCACTACTTGACGACTGGTGTTGGTGTGTTTACATCCCTATAACTGATAAAATAAGTATCAGGCTTAAAAGAAAAAAGTACAGGGATCAATTCATTCAACTAAAATTTCTTTACGGCGGTGCCCCAGCATGACCACAGTCTACTGACTGAAACAAGTCAAAAAGATATATATATACATATATATATATATATTTGAATATATATATATAGGGTAGCAAATTTTTACGAATTTCACTACCAGTGGCCTAGCATGTATAAAAAGTCAATAGACGACATATTCAATTTAAAATAGTGTACATTTAAACACAAAACAAATTACATATAACAGGCAATTTCTACATGCTAGAGAATAGTCAAATGACTGCAAAGCACAAAATTTAAATACTCTTTTACTTGTTTCAGTCATTTGACTGTGGCCATGCTGGAGCACCGCCTTTTTTAGTCGAGCAAATCGACCCCAGGACTTATTCTTTGTAAACCTGGTACTTATTCTATCTGCCTATTTTGCTGAACCGCTAAGTGACGGGGATGTAAACACACCAGCATCGGTTGTCAAGCGATGGGGGGGGGGGGGGGGGGGGCAAACACAGACACACAAACATATACACACACACATACATATATATACATATACATACACTATTTTGTGTATGTATATGTAAATGTACACGTAAATGTACACTATTTTTTATATGTATATATATATATATATATATGTGCATATACATAAACACACATGTATATATACATATATATAATGCAGTACTAGCCAGAATCGGATATGCTATATCTATTTAGAGGTGTCAGCTTTGATCTCTCGCAAGAGACAGGCTCTCTAATTACGTACTGACAGTGCTGGGTTATGACAAGACTATGGCTTTAGGGTGGTTAGCAGGACCTAGAAACCATGCCAAAGCTGACAGTGGGGCTCAGTGCAGCTCTGTAACTCAATGGATCCTGTCAAACCATCCAACCCATGTCAGTATAGAAATTGGATGTTAAATGAGGATGATGATGATGAGGAGGAGGAGGAGGAGGGTGGTTGTGGTGAATGGTGGTGGTGGTGGTGATGAAAAAAGAAGAAGAAGAATACCAACAATCATTACTCAGTTAACAAGTAACCTTTTTTTTTTTTTTGTTTCATTTCTTCTTCACAGCAAAGCATTTGACATTGACATGTGTCCTTTACCATTCACATTGGAGCGTATGTACCACTTTGTGTCTGAGAGATTCCATGATGGCAGTGCTTATGTTCAAGAACAATCACTACAATGGCTTCAGGTAGAATCATTATTATTATTATTATTATTATTATTATTATTATTATTATTACTGAGGGCTAGTGAAGGCACATGGCTCGGTGGTTAGAGCGTCGAGCTTATGATCATGAGGTTGTGAGTTCGATTCCAGGACCGGGCTGTGTGTTGTGTTCTTGAGCAAGACGCTTTATTTCACGTTGTTCCAGTTAACTCAGTTGTAGAAATGAGTTGCTGCATCACTGGTGCCAAGCTGTATCAGCCTTTGCCTTTCCCTTGGATAACATCAATAGTGTGGAGAGGGGAGGCTGATATGCTGGCCTTCCACAAACAACCTTGCCTGGACTTGTGCCTCGGAGGGCAACTTTCTAAGTGCAATCCCATGGTCATTCTTGACTGAAGGGGGTTTCCTCTCATTACTGAGGGTGCATGGCCTAGTGGTTAGGGTATTGCACTCATGGTCGAGAAATTGTGGTTTCAGTTTGTAAACCAGGTGGTGCATTGTATTCTTGAGCAAAACACTTCATTCACATTGCTCTGCAATTACTTTGACACCACCTGATGCATAGTACACTGTGCATTTGTTCATACAACGTCAATTTGATGGAAAGAGCAAGCTAATGTGCAGCATGAACATTTGATCACTGTAAAAAAAATCATTTGTGCAACAAAAGCTGAACACTCATACATTGCCTTTAACAGGAGAGTCCATCATCTGAGTTCAAATTCCGCTGGAGTCGACTTTGCCTTTCATCCTTTCAGGGTCGATAAATTAAGTACCAGTTGCATACTGGGGCAGATCTAATCGACTGGATCCCTCCCCAAAAATTTCAGTCTTTGTGCCTAGAGTAGGAAAGATTGCTGTTATTATTATTATTATTATTATTATTGTTCAGTAGTTTTATTTTTATAACATGCTTTCACTTCACTACCGAGCGCAGCTCTGTGTGCCTTGGGTATGTGCTGTGGTTTGCTGTGATGCTCTTATGGTTAGTGTATTGAAAGTGTTTTGCATAGGATGTGTGCAGTGCCCAGTAGTGCAATTTTCTGTATGTTATATATATTTGTAAGTCCTGGTGTTTTTGTTATGTATTTGTCTGAATATTTTTTTATTATACCTAAGGCACCTACTATGATAGGAATTGTTTGTTTTTAGATTCCACATTCAAGTTACATCTATTTCCAGGTCTTTGTATTTTGTTATTTTGTTATTATTATTATTATTATTATTATTATTATTATTATTATTACTACTACCACTATTATTATTATTATTATTTGTAACACAGCAAGTCCACAAGAGATGTTATCCCAGTTGTTGGAGATTGTGGTCAAACCCTGGTTGGAGAGAGTTGCTGCTAGAAGGCCATATGTTTGGCAGCAGAATTTGGTTCCTTGAAAATACTTCCGCATAGTGGTTGTCAGAGAATTCCTGTGCCTTCACTTGCCTCAGTGTCTGACCTCCTAATTCCTCGAATCATAAACCCCATGGATTACTACATGTGAGGTACAGTTGAGAAAGACACTAACTGCTCTGCCTGCGACACCAAGGCTGAGCTTGTGGCTAAGATCAAGGAAGTGTTCAAAGAGACACAGTGAGAAATGCATGTTAGGTTCTAGAGCCATCTTGAGGCCATGGTGGAAGCTGAGGGCAGCTACTTTGAGTAAACTATTATCTCCCAGCCATAATCTAGTTGATATTTTTTGATTTCTTTAAGAAATACTTTTATTTTTGGTTTGGATATTGTGTTTTCTTTTCATTTTATGCAAACGATCAAATTTAACCCAAACAGTCAAATACATTAAGTATGATACATAGATGGCTAATTTAATTAAATGTTGCCTCAATTGCATATTTCATATACATAAAAAATTATCACCTGACTGATCAGATTATCAGATGTTATTACACATTGCTAGTCACAATGCGCTTTGCATCATTTTAGCCTTTGAATGACACCACCCAACTGGCAAGGTGACTAGGCTAACATTCCTCCCTGATCAAAAGGGTGACTGGAGCAATGTGGAATGAAGTGTTTTGCTCAAGAACACAATGTGCTGCCCACACTAGGAATTAAACCCATGATCTAGCAATCATAAATGCAACAGCTTAACCACTAGGCTACGTGTTTTCACTCTAGTGGAAGTCCAAAGTGCTTCTGCAATGCAAATGGTGAAAAAAAAAAATTATATAAATGCAAGAATTTAGATGTTCCTTTTGTTTTCAACTTTTACAGGTATTGTCTTCCTTGGACATCATTATTCCGATTCATCTGCTCTTGAAAATGTTCAAAAATGGTGTAGAATTCCTTCATCGCTCTGACCCTTCAAAAGCATCGTCTGGAAGAGACCTGGCCTCTCAGTCGCTGCTGTCACCTGCTTCCCCTGTCGAAGAATACTTACCCCAATTTAGCCCTGAGAGATCCAAAACCATGAACGAGACTGTTGACTTATTTGAACGAGAGACAGAATTGCATCTTCCCTGCTTTCTTATGATGTTAGACATTCTCTTGAAACAGGTTTGCTTAGCTTTCTTTTATTCTTTTACTTGTTTCAGTCATTAGACTGTGGCCATGCTGGGGCACCGCCTTGAAGATATTTTAGTTGAATGAATCGATCCAAGTACTTATCTTATTTCAGCCTGGCACTTATTCTGTCGCTCTCTTTTGCCAAACCGTTGAGTTACAGGGATGTAAACACACCGACACCAGTTGTCAAGTAGTGGTGGAGGACAAACACAGACACAAGGACACACACATACATACATATGCATATACATACATCATCATCATTTATATATGTATATATCTATATGTGTGTGTCTTTGTGTCAGTGTTTGTCCCCTGTGTGTGTGTGTGTATATATATATATATATATACATAATATAAATGTATAAGAACTTTTAAATAAGTTCCTCACCGATAATGGTATTTACATACCGAAGGGCTTGGTAAAAATTATTAATTATTAATTTATTAATAAATTGATAATCCTTTACCCTTTTATTTGTTATATATATATATATACATTTTTAATTTTTAGACTTTCATAATATTTATATTCAATTACGCATACATTTTTATATACATTTATATAGGCATGTATTTTTATGTACATTTATATTTTTTTATATATATTTATATTTTGTACATCTTAAATTTTAATTAAATTATAATTCAAAATATTACTGTGTCACATTAAACATATATCTTTCGGAAATTTGGATATTGATTTCCTGTGAATATTATTAATAATTTTATAAATTTATTAATGATATAAAAACATATATATATATATATCTATTTGCTCAAAGTAATAGAGCACTTAATATAAGCTCAATAAAATATTCCTTTTGAATATTCTTTATAAAATATATATATATATATATCACAATGTAACCTCGTGGACATCGGTGCTAATTTTTTCTTCCTCCGTTTTTCTCTTCTTTGAACTTTCCTTGTTTCCGACGAAGGGCTCCGCCCAAAAAGTCATACTCTCTCTCTCTTTCCTTTCCCGAGCGTCTAATAACACTATCCGTATCGCGTCCTCACGTTGTTGTTTTTTGTTATTGTTTTTTGTCTTTTTTTTAACTATATATATATATATATATATATATATATATATATATATATATATATATATATAAAATAAGACAATATCTGGACTTAAAATGCATGCTAGTTCACAAAAACATTCCTTCAGAATCAAATTCCAAAGAGCAAGGATATAGAAGAAACTTGAATAATATCTGTCACTTGTATTTCAAATCCTGTCAGTCAATAGCTGGTCTTAAAAGTCATTTAAGGGCTCAGCAATGGAGTGATTGTGTGATGGGGTATGGCGTGTGTGTTGATGGGACGGCTATCATCTGTCAAGATGAAGCAATCATCATACATATGCAGTGGGGGAGGGGAATAAATATTCGTACATGCCAAAATTCTTTATTTATTTAATTTCTAATGAACATAAATGCATGTATGTATGAATGTGTATGTATGTATATATGTATGTATGTGTACAGATGTATGTATGTATGCATGTGTATATATGTGTATGCATGTTGATGTATGTATGTGTATAGATGTATGTTTGTGTATGTATGTATGTATGTGTATATATGTATGTATGTGGAGGCACAATGGCCCAGTGGTTAGGGCAGCGGACTCGCGGTCATAGGATCATGGTTTCGATTCTCAGACCGGGCGTTGTGAGTGTTTATTGAGCGAAAACTCCTAAAGCTCCACGAGACTCCGGCAGGGGATGGTGGCGAACCCTGCTGTACTCTTCCACCACAACTTTCTCTCACTCTTACTTCCTGTTTCTGTTGTGCCTGTAATTCAAAGGGTCAGCCTTGTCACACTGTGTCACGCTGAATATCCCCGAGAACTACGTTAAGGGTACACGTGTCTGTGGAGTGCTCAGCCACTTGCACGTTAATTTCACGAGCAAGCTGTTCTGTTGATCGGATCAACTGGAACCTTTGACGTCGTAAGCGACGGAGAAAAGAAAAACAAAAGAAAAAAAATGTATATGTATATATGTATGTGTATATATGCATATTGTTTATCTTTCTACATTTTTACCCACCGAATCATCATTTACATAGCTGGAATTACAAGAAACTCCACGAAATCTAGGAATTTATAATGAGACAAGTCAACAGCTGATGCACCTCCTGTCAACAACCCTCGATGGGCCATGGGATGGCACACATACATGCAGCGAGGAACACCAGTCTATCAACTGCCTCTATTGTCAGAATATTGCCATGTGGTATCAAATGTCTTCAAAGATACTGCATTACATATGCCCACGTGATGTTGCTAAGATCCCTGCAAAAGAGTTACCCAAGCTTGATAACCTATCTTCTGTGTCTACAGCGCATTCGAAAGGTAATTAAAAAGAGTTTATTTAAAAATTTATTTTTATATTTTTCTTCCTTTATGTATTGCTTTTTGGCTTTTGTCACCAAGCAGCCATTATTATCATTATCATCTAGCATCCATTTTCCATGCTGGAATGGGTTGGACAGTTTGACCAGCAGGAGAATTGCCACCAGGTTCCTGTCTGATTTGATTTAGTTTCTATGGTTAGATTCCCTTCCTAATGCCAACCATTTTATAAAGTCTGCTAGGCACCTTTTTTACATGGCACCAGCAAGGGTCTTTTTATGTGGCACTGGTATAGGTGCTGTTATGTGGTGCTGGCATGGGAGCTTTTTATATGGAGTCAGCATGGGTGCTTTTCGTGTGGCATACTATGGAAGATGGGTCTTCTCAAGTACATTATTTCCTATTATAAGATCAATTATACATGTGTGCATATCTGCTAGAAAAAGAATGAGATAATGAGCTCAGGTGGAGAGAAAAAGAGACAGATAGATTCTTAGATAGTGGCAGAGAGAGAGAGAGAGAGAGAGAGAGAGAGAGAGAGAGAGAGAGAGAGAGAGAGAGAGAGGAAGGGAGAATAATGATTAAATATAGGGCTTGGGCCAGCCATTATCACTTTGTACCAGTTGCCGTTGAGATGTCAGATGTTCTAGGACCCCATACAGTTGCTGGCCATTCTCCATGGTAATGCCATCACAGTCATTACTGTGGGGCTCAGCTGAGCATCTCACTTGTCCTGGGAGATGGAGGAACATGTGGTAATCACATAATTCTAGATATATAGGTTACAGTGATTGATGAACACTTCATTGACCTCCTTTCTTGAGTTCGAATCCTACTATCAGCATAGTCTTGTAGAAATAATGGTGTTCAGTCATATTCTACATGAACTTGAAATCTTCCTTGTACAATTGAATGTTTTAGCTTTATGAAGCTCTTTTTCTCATTTGTCAGTCACTCCTTTATTCATTCATCATGAAGTTCTTTTTTCTAATATATTTCATAAAGCAAAAATTTACGAAAAATTTAGTACAAAAATCTGTTTTATTTCCAGCAAGCGATTCTAGTAGCAGCAGTGGTCAAGAAAAAATGGCACCACACCTCCAAGAGAGCCCAAAACATGACTTTTTTATTGCAGGCATGCCAATTTATTTGCAACTCTACAACTCACTGTTACAGGTGAGAAGGCTTCTATTTCTTCTTTGGTCAATTTGTTTGTTGACACACTGTGTAATACGATTTTTGTCCTTGGGTAGCAACTGTTAGTTCCCATTTGCTTACCTCTGGAAAGTATGAAAAATGGCTAATATTTCCCTCAAACTTTGCTTTTGTTACATTTATTCAAACCTCAAAGGGACATGCTGCATGTGGTCCATGGGACTTTCTGAATGACATACCCATTAAAAAATAACTGAATATTTTTAGTAGTTCATCTCATCTGATTATGAGCTTTCTCTCATGTGGCCCACTTCTTTAAAAAGATTGCTCCACACCTGATGTTGAGGCTCTAACATTGGCTTGCAAATAACTGCTGTATGAGTACCTAATTCTGAAACAGCCCATTGAAGATTTTGAAGTCAACACTTCAAAGTAACAAACCACTCATTGATTACACTGTGTAACATGATTTTTGTTCTTGGGTAGCAACTGTTATTTCCTATTTGCTTATTCTTAGAAAGTATGGAAAATGGCTAATATTGCCTTTAAACTTTGCTTTTGTTACATTTATTGAAACCCCAAAGAACTCCTCTCAACACATGGTCATGATGCTCCCCCACTACTCCTGCTCATGTTCAGAGATGCACATATTGTCAGCCACTAAGGGACATGCTCAAGTGGTTAAGGTTAAGCAACTGACAAGCAAATCTGTGGTATTGAGCAGAATATTTGCTATAACAATATTTCTGCTTCAGCAACTCAATGCTGAAACTGTCTGAAATGTAATGGAAAATGGGCCAGTTTGAAAACATTGATGTTCAGGTCACAAACGCAAAATTTGAAGGGAATAGTAGTAATTTCCTTTGATTTCTATATGGAAGCAAATAGGGAATAACACTTACTGACCGAAGACTAAAAAAAAATTATGATTTTGTTACATGGTGTTATATAAAAATCCTTCCCTGTCTTATAAAAACCACTTTGTTCTACATGAGTAGAACTATTCTTTTTGGAAAATATTAACTAACATATGCCTTTGTACACAAGCCAAACATTATGTCCCTTATTTTGGAAATGTCACAAGCAGCATGCTTATGTATTCATTAAATTAGCACATAGTCCTGACATATCATGGGAAAAATCACCCGAAACTTTGACAAGCTGAATAACAGCGCAAACCAGTCAATATGATTTTTCCTGTTTGACAAAATCTCTTTTGACCACATTACACACACAAGAATTTATATACTAAAATTTTTTTTCCATATGTAAATCTCGAAATAACATGTGATCCTTTTCCATTCCTTGTCTCATTTTTAATTGTGTTATGTATGTTAAATTCATATTATGAATATGTAAAAGGTTGATAGTAGCAATAGAGACTTTAACCTCTCTCTATCACCTTTCAACAAATTATATATTAAGAAACAGTAGAACAATTAACAACATAATAAAAATAAGTTTTATTTTTGCTGATGCTTCATTTTACAAATCCTGTGTTATTCAGCTTAGCAGCCGCTGGTTTACTTGTAATCGGCATCTGGATATTAAGAGCTTCGTTGAGGCATCTCAGAGGAGCAAGTTGTTGTTACATCGAAGGCATCGTGCTAAAGAGGCTTAGAAAGCGTGCTAAGCGCTTTAAGTATTGGTTTTACTACGCATGCGCACTCGAGGGGCTTCCAGGAAGGCAAGTCCCTTGTGCATGCGTAGATTGTACTTCCTTAATGGCGGCCATAATTTCACGCCACTACAAATACATAGAACAGTATATTTTCAATAGAACTATTATACAAAAACATTTGTGATGCAAAGACATTTTTTATTTTGAATTTCATATATATATATGTATTCCTATATTCCTGAAATGTTTTCTGTTATTTACAGGGTTTGTGTTCCGACCCGGATGTGGATGTCTGCTTTTATTTGTTAACGAGTCTCAAGTATTTAGTCCTTCATGGTGAAACATTAAACTACAGTGTTCAGACACATCAAGACTTTGTTAAATATTCCCTTAGCAAGAAATTAATGCCAGTGTAAGACCTTTTCTATTTTTCAGATTCATGAAATAAATAAAAAATAGCAACTGTTAAATCTTCTGTTTCTAATTTTATCTTCCATTCTCGACTTCTAAATCTTGTTGTTGCTTCATGACTAGAAAAAAAAAAAAAAAAAATCAAACTAAAATATAAATTCATTTTTCATAACTGTTCATTAATTTTATTTAATTTGTTAATTTGTTTTGTTGGTTTCCTTTTAATTTTGTCGTTCAGTCTGTGGAAGATGATGCAAGCAGAACATTCTCAGCTGGCATCCATTTGTGTGCCATTCCTTTTACACACACTCACTTTACCCACTGGTGCCGATATACTCTGGCATATGGTAGAAAATGATTTTGGATCAGATGACTGGAAAGTACGTTTTGCTGCAGGTAATGAATGATATTTTTTCATTTTATTATTATTATTCAGTAGTTTTATTTTTATAGCGTGCTTTCACTTCACTACCGAGCGCAGCTCTGTGTGCCTTGGGTATGTGCTGTGGTTTGCTGGGATGATCTTATGGTTACTGTATTGAAAGTGTTTTGTGTAGGATGTGTGCAGTGCCCAGTAGTGCAATTTTCTCTATGTTATATATATTTGTAAGTCCTGATGTTTTTGTTATGTATTTGTCTGGATATTTTTTTATTATACCTAAGGCACCGACTGTAATAGGAATTGTTTCTGTTTTTAGATTCCACATTCGAGTTACCTCTCTTTCCAGGTCTTTGTATTTTGAAAGTTTCTCCATTTCTTTTAGGGAAACGTTATCATCTGCTAGTATTGATACATCAATTAGAAAGCATTTTTTTCCTTCATGACCTTATCATTATTATTATTAATTAAGGTGGTGAGCTGGCAGTATCATTAGCACACTGGTCAAAATACTTAGCGGTATTTTACCTGTCACTGCGTTCTGAGTTCAAATTCTGCTGAGGTTGACTTTGCCAATCATTAGCAAATCAGAAATGCTTAGTGGCATTTCATCCATCTTTATGTTCTGAGTCCAAATTCTGCCAAGGTCGACTTTGCCTTTCATCCTTTTGGGGTTGATAAAATAAATACCAGTTGAACACTGGGGTTGATGTAATTGACTCATCTCCTCCCCCTGAATTGCTGCCCTTGTAGCATAATTTGAAGCCATCATTATTAAGTCGATGTAATCAACTTAATACCTTTGTCTGTCCTTGTTAGTCCCCTCTATGTTTAGCCCCTTGTGGGAAATTAAAAAATAAGAATCATTAACACACCAAGCAAAATGTTTATCAACATTTTGTCCATCTTTACATTCTAAGTTCAAATTCTGCTGAGGTTGACTTTGGCTTTAATCCTTTCAAGGATCAATAAAATAAGTACCAATGGAACACTAGAGTTGATATCATTGACTTACCTCCTCCCCTGAAATTGCTGGCCTTGTGCCAAAATTTGAAACCAACCTTAACTTGTATTATCATACAATTAAATGTATTTATAACAAAAAAAAGAAATATTATCTAATTTCAGTTGAAAAAGTTGTGGTGATTTGTCGTCTGTTGGATGTTGACTCTATACATAACAATCAAGTAGTGCAGACTGCTCTCTCTCATGCGTTCTGCTACCTT
>NC_142941.1:14693962-14708962 GCF_046866305.1 Octopus bimaculoides
GTCAGAGAATGTACAGTTGTAAATGTGTGAAAATTAATATAATTTAAACTTATTTGTCTCATTTGAATAACCAAACAAGCAAAATATATAGTGTTTCCTAAAAATCCATAATGTTTCCAATACTGTATTATATATATATATATATATATATATATATATATATATATATATATATATATATATATATATATATAATAATAGGGATAAAAATCCAAATTTACATGTAAAAGCCCAATTAAATTCAATTTATCAAAAATCATGGATGAGTTCATGAACTTTGGTTCTTTTCTCTAAATATATATATATATATATATATATATAACAAATATTATTAACTACACATACTTAATGTATATACTTCATGTATTTTCCAGTGGCTGCAATGAATTGTGTAGTGGAGTATAAACAGTTTCAAGGCACCGGTGCTTTGAGAGTGTATATATTCCACCATGCTATTTCAGCTGCTGGAAAATATACAAAGCATATCCATTAAGTATATGTAGTTGATAATATCTATTATAGTAGAGCTGCTTTTATCTCATATACACACACATAATCACACACACACATTCAAGCACACATAATCACACACACACACACACACACACACATGTATATATGTATGTTGAGCAATAATTTCTTTAGAAATGCCATCAGCTTGTCATCTTCTCCAAGTTTGTAGCTTTATGTATTGATGTGCTGAAGTTCTGTTTAATTAAGCTTTAGGTATTTATTTTAATAGTCATTCTTAATTAGCTATTTCTGTTTTTGTAGTCTTTTTTTTCTCTCCTTTTTCATGTTTTGCTTAGTTTGCTATTTCTTTGTTAGTTTAATGACTTGAATTTTTTTATAATCTTTGTTTTTTGGTTGTGGTTTAGTGGTAATGTTTGTTGCCAAAAGGAAACAATCATAGAATTAAAGATCTTTCAAAATTCACCAAAGTTCTTGTAGTTTAGCCTCACATTACCTTTGTTTGAGCAAACCTAGGTTCAGAGAGGGGCTATTCCTACCATGATCATTCTCATGTTATGTATATTTAAGACTACTTCGGCATAAAGTTCCTTTTTCTTTTTTTTTTTTTTTCTTTTTTTCAAGTTGGCAGGTTTGTGATTTGCTGATGTATTTGCTTTCTCCAGTGTACAAAGAAGATCTATTTGGATTTTTTTGATAAACAAAACTTTTATTCTTCCTATAAACAAAAAAACAAATACTGTCTTTACTACGAATGACAAAACATTGAGAGAGTTTGAATATTATTGTTCTTGGTGTAATTGTAGCAGCAATCAAACGTTATCAGCTGGTCATTGTGCTGTTGTCATCATTGTTCAGCTGCTGTCAGCTTGTGGCAGCAGCTGTCCACATCTGTGTGGGCTGTCCCCTGGTCATCTCTCTGTGCTTTCTCTCAATGCTCTCTCTCAAGTAGTCCTGGTACGCTAAATTTATAGTGCTGGATAGGCCAAGAGAGAAAGGTACAAAAAGGTGGAATCATTGCTGAAGCCAGTTCTGATTAGTTAAACTTTTTTATCATGTGGGTAATATTCTAGCAAATTTTGACATCCAGTAATTGCTGTATATTCCCACTACACCAGCAAGAAGATTTACTGTGCAGAAGTTCTTTAACCCTTTAAATTTAGAAATCATATATATCCACACAAAATTTCATTACCCTTATCTTTTGTAAGCCGTTTAATATACAAATCTATCTTTTATTGAGAAATATCATATTTGAGACTATTTTCTGTTGAGATATGTCAAGTTTAGTCCCTGAGACCCCTTTCGGAGCCCCCTACCTAATATATAATATCCAAATAAAATTCCCCCTACCTAGTATATAATATTCAAATAAAAAGCAGTTAAGCAAGGAAGTATATGTAAAATAGCTGTGAGACTGAAGAGATAAGAAACGAGGTGAAGGATTCTGGGAGAGGTTTTTCTTAGCCCCTGGTTATTTCAAGCTCAAACTGGCCTATGATCAAAGTCATGCAAGCTGTGATCATCCAGCTTTTTTTTTTTTCTTTTCTTTTTTATCTCTAAAACTGTAATGTATACAGAACTCCGTTTCCCTAGACACATTTTTCTTTCTATTTCTGCTGCTTTTTTCTGTTAGTAGGGTGTGTGATGTGACTAAGATTTGGCCATTATATCTTGTAGGTTCAGTGACATCGTAGAAGCTCCTTGTTCGGCACATCAAAAACATTTTGAGTAGTTGTTGTTTCTCTTGAATACGCCATCCCTTAAGTCTTATCCATTTCATTCTTTTATTTATTTTTTTTAATTTTGTGATTTTTTTTTTTATATCCATTTTCTTTTCTTATGTTTTTCTCTCTAATGTTGTCGAGGTTTTTTATGGCTTGTATCCCAGTTTTGCAACATTCATAACAGCATTTTTCAGACTAACAATTGGATATTTTCATTTGTTTTTGCACATGTCACACAAGTTGTTGCCTTAAAAAATAAAAGAAATTAAACAAAAACAAAACAAGAGAAAACTAAAAAAAGAAAAAAAAACAAATTTAATTTTACTCACAGTTTTTCCTTTTTGTTTTTATCTTTTTCTTCTTATTTTGTATCATTTCTTTCCTTTTCACTTCTAACTTTCTCCTCCTCCTCCTCCTCCTTCTTCTTCTCCTCCTTCCTTATGTTTTTGCACTCTTTCTCCTCCTCTTCTCCCCCTCCTTTTGTCTTAAGCTTTTGCACTCTCTCCCCTCTTCCTCCTCCTTTCACCCCTTCTTCCTCCTCCTTTCACCTCCTCTTCCTCCTCCTTTCACCCCCTCTTCCTTCTCCTCTCTGTCATGTTAACCATGTTTCTTTAAGCTTGAGCTGTTAATCCATAAATGAGTGCTATGCTCTCTACTGTCACTTTAAACATTCTTGTCACTAACGCCTTGTTTTACAGAACCCATCGAGAAGTGCACTAAAAGGAAGCTGTTTTTTTATAAAAGTAAATATGTTTATTTGAACAACATACATATTATATATAATATATATATTATATATACATATATGTACATATATATATATATATATATATATATATATATATATATATGTATGTATATCTGTATTTACATATGCATATATATATATGTGTATATATATATATGTGTATATAAATATATATAATATATATATATGTGACATGCCCGGGTGTTTAGTTTTTTTTTCTCATTACCCCATCTCACCTTATCCTCACCAGCACACAACAACATTATTCCCACCCATCACCATTACTACTACTACCACCACCTCCACTACCTTCACCACCACTACCACCACCACAAAAACCATAGCCTTGCATCCATTGTATTTTTGCTCTTCTTATATATATATATATATATATATATTTTTTATCCATTTATTAATTTATTTGTTAAATACTATTATTTATTGATTTGAAGAAAAGGAAAAAAAAAACCCAACAAATTTTAAGAATCTCTCTTTTATTCTTTGTGCTATGCTTTTGTTTCTGAACCCCTTTCTTCATTTTTATTTCTTTGCTTGTAATTCATTAATTAGTTAATTAAAACAATTAAGTTAAGTAATTAGAATAACAAAAGGTTAATATTTTCTTTTTTTTTTATTTACAAGTTATTAAGAACAGCCCACATCTTGCACAAGGTACTATCAATTTAACAGAATAGCTCATGATTCAATGCAATAGCTCAAATAGAACTGTCTTCATGCACAACATGCACTCTATACAACAGCTTAATAGTCTAAAACACAACTCACACAATGTATACTATACAAGACTAAGGCCCAATAAGGTAACTGAACTCATGTTGCACACACTGCACACTACAGAACATACACTATTATATCAAGAAGCAAGAAACTAAACTCCGTAATAAAACAAACTGGTGTAGTACACCAAGAAGAGTTGTCTGTGCTCCCCCAATCCCAACAAAAATAACAACACAATGCTGTTTACACACATCAGGTCCGCAGAGATAAATGAAGTGGTACACAAGAAATTTGCATTAAACTACCAAAGGAAAACTTACCGTAATAATAATAATAATAATAATAATAATAATAATGGTCTTAAATTTTGGCACAAAGCCAGCAACTCTGGGGGAAGGGGTAAGTTGATTATATCAACCCCGGTGTCAACTGGTACTTATTTTATCTACCCTTTTTCCCTTTTTCCTTCTAGTCCTTTTCTTATCTTGCAAGTTACTTGGCTACCTCACTAATGCTGGTGCCTCAAAAAAAATTACCCAGTATACTCTGTAAAGTGGTTGCTGTTAGAAAGGACATCTAGCCATAGAAATCATGCTAAAGCTGTCACTGGGAGCTTGACACAGCCTTATGGCTCACTGGATCCTGTTAAACTGTCTAACCCATACTAACATGGAAAAGAACATTAAATGATGATGATGATGATGAGGATTCAATGTGTCCTTTGATTCTTCAGACAGTAAAATGTGACTTGAGGATGATTTAACAGTGATTTCTAGTAGGTTAAGTGACTGCATAGAGGCTCTTCTGTTGGCTTGTATTCCTTTTTTTTTTCTTTTTGAAATTAACAAAAATTATTAGAATCTTACGAGTCGGCAGATTAATATCATCATCATCATCATCATCATCCTCATCATCACTTAACCCTTTTGATACCAGCTTGGCTGAGACTGCCCCTGGCTCTGTAGTACAAATGTCTTATTTTTAAAAGTTCTGAATTAAAATCTTCCATCAAGCCTTAGTCACAATTTATGTTCCTAGCACTAGCTTAATGATAACTTATTTTACTAAATTCTTTGTTAGATTTAAAATTAATTGAAAGAAACACAGCATTTCAATAGAATTATGGTAACAAAAAAGTTAATGTTTGTTTTCCATGCTGGCATGGGTTGGACAGTTTGACCAGAGCTGGCAAGCTGAAGAGTTGCACCAGGTTCCAGTCTGATTTGGCATGGTTTTCATGGCTGGATGCCCTTCCTAATGCCAACCACTTTACAGAGTGTGTTGGTTGCTTTTATGTTGCACTACATGGGCACTTCTACATGGCACCAGCGTGAGTGCTTTTTATGTGGCATTGGCACATGACTCTTTCAGACCAATCCTTTTCACCAGGGGAGTGCTCTTAATATTCCTACTGTGGAGTACGGGTCTTCTTGAGTACAGCAAGGTGCCAAGTACTAGTTAATTAAATTGGTAAATTTAAGCTCATTAACCCCTTTTATACTTATTTGCTTGAGACCACTTCTGGTTCTATGATACAAATTTCTTGTTTTAAAGTCGAAATTAAAACCTTCCATCAAAATTTCATGTTAATTTATGTTTCAAATACTAGCTTAATAATGACAGTTATTTTACTAAATTTTCCATTATTTGAAAAATTATTGAAATGAAGGCAGCGTATTTCAGCAGAAATATGGAAACATGAATGTTAAAGAACAGAGATTTATGTGATTAATTTTGATGGGAACTTAATCTTTGATTCAAACTGAAATTTTAGGTTCATTTTTATTTTCTTCACAAATTGAAAAAATTCATTTGACCAATTTTTTGTATCTTCATTCTTTCTTTTGTTTCCTTATATTTTTCCTTATATTTTTTCTTCTATTTTCTTTTTTAAAAACTTTTCTGAGGTTTCCAATTGTTGATAGACTATCTTCTTTTATGCCTACATACTTGTATATACACACACATATGTACATTTACATATATACAAAATACAAACATTTTTATATAGCAAGTGCCTGTCAATTTTGGAATACTTTTATTATTTCTCTTGGTTCCTTGTATTCCTGTGATTTTATCTTTAAATAATTTCTGATTTTTCCAATGTTAAACTTTATCTACTCAACACTCAAACATGTTTATATATACACATTTGTTTATATATACACATTTGTTTATATATATATATATATATATATATATATATATATATATATATATATTAAATGTGAACATGAATAAGAAAAGGGTGAAAGAGAAAAAAAAAGTATGTTTGTAGACACATTTTGTCATTAACGTAGTTCTCAGGGAGATTCAGCCTCATATAAAGTATGACAAGGTTAGCCCCTTTGAATTAAAGCTACAACTCATTTTGGCCAGCTGAGTGGACTGGGGCAAGGTAGACCTTCAAGTGGTTGGAAGAAAATAGAAAAAGATCTTATATAGGGGCAGGAAAATCTTTTTAGTCAGGTATTAATCCTGTCTTAACAGCTGCATTTGTGGGTCTCATAGATCTAAAGGCCAGGCTACCAGTTAAACACACACACGCACACACACACACACACTTATATATATACATATGTATGTATATATATATGTATGTATGTATGTATGTATACCCACACACACACACATATATACATATACAACGGGCTTTCACACAGTTTCCACCTGCCAAATTCATTCGCAAGGCATTGGTCAGCCCAGGTCTATAGTAGAAGACACATGCCCAATGTGCTGCACAGTGGGATTGAACCTGAAACCACATGGTTGCAAAGTGAGCTTCTTAACCACATGCCTATGCCTGCACCTGTGTTTTGGCAAATTTGAAATTAATCTCAAAATTTAATTATTCTCAAAAGTCTCTGTTCTTTTGTTTTGTTTCCTTCTTAAATAATTAGTTGTCTCTTGTGGGTAATTAATTTCATTTTCATTGTTACATAGTGGTGTTTATTTATCAATTTATTTATTTATAATATTGTTGATATTGTTGTTGCTGTTCATTTGTTGGTGTTAATTTAATTGCTTTGTAGCTGAACCATAATTTATATCTTATTTTTCAATTTCCTTGTCTACACGATATCTTTAATGACTAATTATAGAAATCTCTGTGTAGAATCTCCAAATTATATTGGTTTCTTTTATGAGTTGCTATTTCCTCCTCACACAACTTTCTCGTTTCCATGTATTATAATAAAAAGCTTAATGCAGTCTTATGTATTATAACTGCTTAATTAAATTTCAGTGTTTTAGGCATAGGAATTACTTGTTGAATCAAGAGAGAGAAGTGAAATATAATTAGCTTTTATCTCTTATCTTTTACCTTTTACATGTTTCAGTCGCTAGACCGTGGCCATGCTGGGGCACTGCCTTGAAGCATTTTAGTCAAACAAATTGACCCCAGTATTTTTTTGTTTTTTAAAGCCTGGAACTTATTCTATCAGTCTCTTTTGGTGAACCACTACAACAATTGTCAATCAGTGGTAGGAAATGACACAAACACACATGACAGGCTTCTTTCAGTTTCTATTTACCGAATCAACTCACCAGGCTTCGGTTGGCCTGAGGCAATTATAGAGGTAAACTGTTAGTGCACATATACACAGGATTTAAGTTAACTATGTTGTATTGAAACATGTGTGGTGTTTATTAAATGGATGTCTAAATGTACTCATTCTCGACTCTATTTATTCAATTATGTCTATATATATATATATATATATATGTGTGTGTGTGTGTGTGTGTGTGTGTGTGTGTGTGTGTGTGTGTGTGTGTGTGTGTGTGTATGTGTGTGTGTGTGTGTGTGTGTATATGTGTGTGTGTGTGTGTATATGTGTGTGTGTGTGTATATGTGTGTGTGTGTGTGTGTATATGTGTGTGTGTGTGTGTATATGTGTGTGTGTGTGTATATGTGTGTGTGTGTGTGTATATGTGTGTGTGTGTGTGTGTGTATATGTGTGTGTGTGTGTGTATATATGTGTGTGTGTGTGTGTATATATGTGTGTGTGTGTGTGTGTATATATGTGTGTGTGTGTGTGTATATATGTGTGTGTGTGTGTATATATATGTGTGTGTGTGTGTGTGTATATATATGTGTGTGTGTGTGTGTGTGTATATATATGTGTGTGTGTGTGTGTATACATATATATGAGTAATGTTTGTTGCCACTTCAACATGGCTGTTCCATACATAGCAATGTTACTGCTGCTTTTTAACCCTGGGAGGACTTCTTTTACTGGGGTTAAAAAATAGTAGTAACCTTGTTCCATACAGAACAGCCATGGTAAAGCAGCAACAAACATTACTTTTCAGTATAATTACTACTTGCATCCCTTATAGAGATTTTAGAACTAACTACTTTGCTTATATATATACACATATATATATATATAAATATATATATATATATATATATATATATATATATATATACATATATATATATTCTTTTATTTGTTTCAGTCATTTGACTGTGGGTATGCTGGAGCACCGCCTTTAGTCGGACAAATCGACCCCAGTACTTGTTTTTTGTAAGCCTAGTACTTATTCTATCAGTCTCTTTTGCCGAACCGCTAAGTTACGGGGACATGAACACACCAACATCGGTTGTCAAGTGATGGTGGGGAACAAACACACACACATATATATATATACGATGGGCTTCTTTCAGTTTCCGTCTACCAAATCTACTCACAAGGCTTTAGTCGGCCTGAGGCTATAGAAGAAGACACTTACCCAAGGTGCCACGCAATGGGACTGAACTCGAAACCATGTGGTTGGTAAGCAAGCTATATATATATATATATATATATATATATATATATATATATATATATATATATATATATATATATATAGGTTGGTAAGCAAGCAATATATATATATATATATATATATATATATATATATAGCTATTCTAGAGAAGATATGAAATAGAGAGTGAAGTGGAGAAATGAAAATAGACGTGAGATATGCAGGGATATTGTATCTTCAGTTCCATTATTTAAGCAGAATGGCATACATATAAGTTTCCTGCGCCTTGTAAATAAGTTCCAATAGTATTTAAAATTTGTCATTTCAAGCATAGAATTTGTACATGGTGTTATTGGATCGAGGGTTTTTTTACCGTCTCTGATGAAGGGATATATAAAATATCCCGGAAACAGCTGTAAGACCTTCTCTTTATAAATGTTCTGAATTCTTTCACAGCTTTGGATTATCTCATTCTTTTAATTTTTTATATATATGCTTGCTAATATATGACCTACATTGGACTCCTCATTCGCATAATCACCGAACCCGGAGCTTAACTATAGTCTGTCCATAGCATTACCTGACACCTTTGGGTCTTCTTGACACCATTACCTCTCATAACCTCAATATATATATATATATATATGATATGAGAAAATAGAGAGGTAATTAATTAAAAAATTGACAAACATCCCTTACAGCTGTTTCAATTCAGACCTTCAGAAAATGAATTAGATTAAAAATTATTTGAAAGTCAAATCTCTTCAGAGGTAGATAAAGATGTACAAAATAGGTGTTGAATTTCTGCATGTTGAGTAAACAGCTGCAAACCATTGAGTTAATGATTTGCAGCCATTTAATTAATTAATTTTCTGAAGGTCTGGATTAAAACAGCTGTAAAGGATGTTTGTCAATCATTTAATTTAATTACCTTTCTATTTTCTCATCTTATTATTATAATGAATAAATATTTATAAACCACGGTTTATATAATTACTTTGCAGTTGAGTATTTACTCTTTTACTCGTTTCAGTCATTTGACTGCGGCCATGCTGGAGCACCGCCTTTAGTCGAGAAAATCGACCCCAGGACTTATTCTTTGTAAGCCTAGTACTTATTCTATTGGTCTCTTTTGCCGAACCGCTAAGTTACGGGAGCATAAACACACCAGCATCGGTTGTCAAGCGATGTTGTGGGGACAAACACAGACACACAAACATACACACATATACATATACATATATACAACGGTCTTCTTTCTGTTTCCGTCTACCAAATCCACTCACAAGGCTTTGGTCGGCCCGAGGCTATAGTAGAAGACACTTGCCCAAAGTGCCATGTGGTTGGTAAGCAAGCTACTTACCACACAGCCACTCCTCCTACATGATTAATATGATGTTCAGTATTCTTTGCTTTTGCTATTCCTGAATGACGTTTGTAATCTTTAATTGTGTGTAGATGTGTGTGTGTGTGTGTGTGTGTGTGTGTCTATTCACTTGGGCATTGCAAGACCAATAACTCAATGTAGAGCTCAATATACATATGTTTCAGAACGAAATGTTGGCTGAGTATACAGTGGTAATAAGAAAAAGAGATGAGAGAGGAATGATTATCTTATGAGCTACATTACATTTGTAGAATTATATTTGTGCCTAAATAGGGAATGGCAACATCAATGGGTTATGGCAATACAGATGTATATAAGAAAAGTGTATGTCCAAAATTTGATTAGATGCATAAGTGGAAATATATGTATATATACATATACATGCACTCTGAGGCATCCACAGATACAGACAGACACACATATGCAAAAACCCAACTCAGAGACACACAGAGACATGCACAAGCTCTGGGACATATGTACACATGCTGTACTCTTTCACCACAACTTTCTCTCACTCTTACTTCCTGTTTCTGTTGTGTCTGTAATTCAAAGGGTCAGCCGTGTCACACTGTGCCACGCTGAATATCCCCCGGGAACTACGTTAAGGTTACACGTGTCTGTGGAGTGCTCAGCCACTTGCACGTTAATTTCACGAGCAGGCTGTTCCGTTGACCGGATCAACTGGAACCCTCGACGCCGTAAGCGACGGAGTGCCAACAACAATAAATGTATTGAATTCTAACAGTTTGTTAGTTTGTTAGTATGAGTAGCATTATGACTAAACAGAAACCATAACAATCGCTCATCTGTAGACACATACAGACATTAATACACACACATACAGACACATACATTCACACATACAGTTCATTGGTAGTAGTTCTATAACAACATACACGTTTATTCAAATCGTCATGTAGCGAAAAATTTATATTTCTTACATATTAAATAATAATGACAACGTATCAAATGGTTTGTTCAGTATACTGTGTTGCATTGCATTACATTATTGTTTGTATATTTGTTGCATTTTTTTTTTCTATGCACAATAACAATAATAAATGTAATAATGATAAATCTTTATATTAATAATAATAATTCTAATCATTATTATATAATCGTCTTTCTCTTCCTCCTCATCATCCTCTTCATCCTCATGTCCATCACCAATCGTCATCAGTTGTTAAATCTGTTTTTCCATGCTGGCATGGGTTGGATGGGTATGCAATACAGAATCCTTATACACATCTCAATCCTGCACCGTATTGCATGAGGTTTTGACTGGGGTTTTCGCAACTGGATGCCCCTTTTATTGCCAACCACTATTTCTTCACTGTACGATATTTCTTTATCTATTTCTCTTTATCATTCTCTTTCCATCATTCTCTTACACACTTATAAAGGTTTCTTCAACAATTCTTTGTATTTGTTTTAGAATTACTTCATTCTAATTAAAATTTCTACATCTTTTTTTATTAATTCAAAAAAAAATTTTTCTCCACTGATTTACTCTTTCGCATGTAGACTTTCATAATGCATCTTCTTTTCAAAGCATCTCTATTATTAGTATTATTATTACTATTATTATTATTATCATTGTTGTTATTATTATTATCATTATTATTATTATTATTATTAATTTCTTTGGTATTATCTTATATCTCTTATGATTTACTTGTTTCAGTCATTTGTCTGCAGCCATGCTGGAGCATTGCAATGAAGGGTCTTAGAACCCAGTACTTGGTTTTATAGTCTGATATTTATTTTATTGTCCTCTTTTGATGAACCACTAAGTAAAGAAACCAATACTGATTCTCAAGCTATAGGAGACAAACACAAGCATAACGATACACTCACCCATATATGCATGCATTCACATATAAACACATGTGCACATGCATGCACATGTGCACACACACATGTATATATATGATGAGCTTCTTTCAGTCTCCATACAGCAAAACCAGTCACAAAGCTTTGGTCAGCCTAAGGTTATAGTAGAAGATACTTGCCCAAGGTTTTGTGCTGTGGAACTGAATCCAAAACCAAGGTTTTTTGCAAAAATTACACACAGACTAGAAACATGCAAAAATACTTTTGAGTGAAATAACAGACTGAAGAATTTGGTACCTAGCAGCAAGTGTAAAATCTAAAAAGCAGAGAGAGAGAGAGGGAGAGGGAGAGGGAGGGAGAGGGAGAGAGAGAGAGAGAGAGAGACCCAGACCCAGACCCAGACCCAGACCCAGACCCAGGTTGAACAAAAGCAAAATTTTACCTTTGCAGAAATATTTTTTCTTATCTAAATATGTTGTTTAGTAAATAATTTAGTTTGTTGATTGGCTGTCTTGTCTTCCCTAAATTGTAAATATTTTAGCATATTTTAGTGCTTCTGAAGCATATGGTTTCTGCTTTTGCGTATTCTGATTTATAATTTCATATAAAATTGCTGAGATGTAGCGGTTTGTTTGATTAGTTTAGCTGAAAAAACAGAAATTTTATATCATCATCATTTTAATGTCCACTTATCCATGCTGGCATGGGTTGGATGCAATTTGTTGAGGCAGATTTTCTATGATGGGAGACCCTTCCAGTCACCAACTCTCACTTGTTTCCAAGAAAATTAACACTACACCTGATAGCTAGAAGTTTGGAAACAAGGAATGTCACTTGTATGAGGGCAACACTCATTTTTAATAGTCACATGATGTTAGGACAAGGTAACACCAACTCATACACATACGTTGATATGCATACATATATATGAATATGCATGCATACATGCATGCGCATGAGCACACACACACACACACATACCAAATTACAAGTTCAGGTTTACACCTGTAATTATTGGGGCACTGGGATATGTAACGCACTGCCTAAGTACCAATCTTGAGAAATTAGGCTTCCCAAAACCGGAAAGGAGAAAGTTGATGCAAAGACTACAGATTCAAAGTCATCACTAGAACTGTAAAAATTTGTAAAATTTTCCAGAAATTTGTCATTTAAGTATATATGAGCATGTCTAGATATGCCAGTATATGCATGAGAATATTGTTGTTGTTGTTGTTGGCACTCCGTCGCTTACGACGTCGAGGGTTCCAGTTGATCCAATCAATGGAACAGCCTGCTTGTGAAATTAACGTGCATGTGGCTGAGCACTCCACAGACACATGTACCCTTAACGTAGTTCTCGGGGAGATTCAGCGTGACACAGTGTGACAAGGCTGACCCTTTGAATTACAGGCACAACAGAAACAGGAAGTAAGAATGAGAGAAAGTTGTGGTGAAAGAGTACAGCAGGGTTCGCCACCATCCCCTGCCGGAACCTCGTGGAGCTTTAGGTGTTTTCGCTCAATAAACACTCACAATGCCCGGTCTGGGAATCGAAACCGTGATCCTATGACCGCGAGTTCGCTGTCTTAACCACTGGGCCATTGCACCTCCACTCACATGAGAATATATACAATATAAAACCCCCCACAAATCGGCACATATATATACATAAAAAAATACCTTGTTGATGTTGTTGAAATTCCAATGAAGGAACCTTGGCTCTAGGTTAGAAACTGACTCTTTCTCTGTTGACAAGAAGGCAAGAAATCTTGAAATAAAACTGAGTAATCACATACATACATACATACATACATATAGTTGAAAAGGGGTTAAGAATTTATACAAATAAAAGTATAAATGGAGATAGTACAGAAGTATGTTTAAAGATCTTTTGACTTATTTTTCTTTTAATTAAACAGGATAAGTAATTTTTTATTGTTACATTAAGTGACTTTTATAAAATATAAAATACTACTTGTTTCAATGTATATGTCAAACTTATCAAATATTAAAAATCCAAAGTCAAAGATTTGGAAACTAAAACAGTTTGTAGTCATATTTTGTGTGTAGTTAAAAAACATGTATATATATATATATATATATATATATGTGTGTACTATTAAAAATCAGAGTGAATCTTGCTTGCTTGCAATTTTACTCAGTCAAAACTGGCATATAATGGCAAAATACCATGAATTTAGTTTACCCTGAAATGTTAATACAAATGGAATGAAACAGGTTTTGCGTAAAGTGATTTTCAAGATATTAGAGGTTTATGGGGTATAAATGCTCAAAATGGTGCATAACGGGAAAACGTTCCAAAAATAATCTTCATCCTGAAAGGGAAGAAACTCCTATCTTTCTATTAGGCACTGAGTTAACAACGAAAAAAAAATTTTTTTACAGAAAATGTTTCTATTTTCGCTTTTGTTAAACACAATATTTTAACCATTTAGATAATTTTTTTAAGTGAATGTAATTTCAAAAATGTAAGTTGTTTGTACAGTAAATATTTATATTTTAGCTTTCTTTAAACAAACACTATTTTAATGTTTTTTAAAATCATTTTCAAGTGAATACCATTACAAAAACTTTTGTTGGCATATTTAAAAACCATTCTAAAGTAAAAAGGACTTCAAAAATACAGTAAATATTTTGTAAAAGATCCGTTTGTAACCTCAGTGTGAAATAGATTTTTTTCATAGGTTTTTATTGAATGCATTCAATGTATCTCACTTCCAAAGATTTGGCTGCTATTTCTAGCACGCCCTGCTACCTCGTAACAGCTTTTTGAGATAAAGGACCCAAAATACCTGTTATGTGGTAGCAGGACATGCAAGAAATAGCAACCAACTCTTTTTTTTGTGAGGAAAGGAGCTGTTTTTGTGTGATTTCGATGTCACATTCGTTGAAAGCATGCGAAATAACCTGGAAAATATAAAAAACCCCATGAAACAAAACACCATTGCTGAAAAGCTCAGAGTTTTCTGGTGACCCAACGGGTCATGAGTAGTCTAGTATACATATATATATATATGTAAAGAATAAAAAGTTTAGAAAGGTATAACAATGCACTATAGAACAAAAAATGGACTATATACCTGTTGTAACTAGGTTATCTATAGTCCAATGATATTTCGGAATTAGAATTCCTTCTTCAGATCTTATTTACTGGAGTCTCTACTATAAACTTATATATATATATATATATATATATATATAATGTCTTTTACTTTTACTTGTTTAAGTAATTAAACTGTGGTCATGCTGGGGCACCACTTTGAAGAATTTTAGTCAAGTGAATTAATTCTAGTACTTTTTATTCTTTTTTAAGCTTGGTACAT
>NC_142941.1:14715173-14767673 GCF_046866305.1 Octopus bimaculoides
TTAGTTGTGTTACAATTTCCAAATTCCCAACTTGTCTTCAAAATATAGCTTTGTTTTATTTAACATTTAAACTGGTCATATCCAACCCAGATATTTTACCCGTTTTATGTTCAAACCAGCCAAGTGTTATCTCTCACGCCTACCATACAATGAGTGGTTAGGGCAGCAGACTCGTGGTCATAGGATCGCGGTTTTGATTCCCAGACAGGGCGTTGTGAGTTTTTACTGAGCGGAAACACCTAAAGCTCCACGAGGCTCCGGCAGGGGATGGTGGCGAACCCTGCTGTACTCTTTCACCACAACTTTCTCTCACTCTTACTTCCTGTTTCTGTTGTGCCTGTAATTCAAAGGGTCAGCCTTGTCACACTGTGTCACGCTGAATATCCCCGAGAACTACGTTAAGGATACACGTGTCTGTGGAGTGCTCAGCCACTTGCACGTTAATTTCACGAGCAGGCTGTTCCGTTGATCGGATCAACTGGAACCCTCAACGTCGTAAGCGACGGAGTGCCAACAACAACAACAACAACCATACAATGTCATTCTAAAAATGCAACAATCACATTATTGAACTCTCAAAGGTATGAGATAATGCACGATTAATTCAAAACAATGTGAATATAAATAAGCTTTTACATTTGAAATAAAAATTCTGATTGCTGACAGGTTAAAAGAAAAACATGTGCCAAAATAATCTTGTAGTGGCGCAAAATTATAGCTGCCATTGAGGAAGTACTATTCTGCGCATGCGCAGGGGACTTCACCACCAGAAGCCCCTCGAGTGGGCATGCGTAGTAAAACTGGTACTTAAACAGTGAGTTTCATTTTCTCAGCGAGTCGAGGACAGACCTTCTACATGACAACTCGCTCCTCACCGAAGCACTCTTCACCACGATGCCTTCGATGGTGATAGCTACTTGCTTCTCTGGCAGGCATCAAGGAAGCCCTTAACCTTCCAATACCAAACTACAACATAATCAGCAGCTGCTAAGCTGAATGACAGGAATTGTGAAACCAAGCATCATCAAAAAAATAAAACTTATTTTTATTATGTTGTAAAATTGTTCTAATGTCTCTTCATATATAATGCTGTTGAAAGGTGATAGAGAGAAACTAAAGTCTCTATTGCAACTATCAAACTTTTACAGTCTTCCCCTTTTATCAACATCACTTAACAGAAAAAGCAGAAAATCTCTCCAGTATCTAACTATGTCATGAAAATAACCTCAACTAAAAATAGACATCACTTATCTTTTTAAATTTAAGTAAGATCGATCTTTCTAACTGCTTCGCTGCTATCTCTCAAAGCAAATGTCACATGACCTGTTATGTTTCCCTCAGGTGACTCGTAGAGATAACACAACGAGTTATACAATTTAATTATTACATTTATTGTTCAATTACATACAAAGAACGCACTCACCCAATGTTCGTTATGAATAAACAAAAGTCATGTCCGCCATATATATATCAATGACCTTTTACTACGACAGTCCCACAAGACAACAACAATGAAACAATGAACTCAGACGAACCACATGACACACGGAACGTCAGACGAATTACATATCTAACAGTCCATATAACACCTCCCCACTGAAATTGATGCTACACAAGAAGTATCAACAGCAAAGTCTCTCTTGGGTTTTACGGGTTCTCTTGGACCGTCTTGGGTTGTCTGGTCCATACTCTGGAACGGGTAACATGGTCTTGGGTCTGGTTTGTCTTTGTGTTAGTGGCACAGTTTCCGAGATCTCCATCGGGTGATCTGTTGCAAATTCAAATACAGTGTTTTCTGCATCACCAGGTTCATTGTCTTCCTCAGTTGTGTACCGCGGTCGCAGCTGTTCCCAGTGTCGTCTCCACATCGGGCCATGAGGTATGACCTTCACGTTAAAGCAGCGAGTACCCAATGACTTCTTAATGATTGCTGGTACCCATCGGGGATCTTTGTCTCGGCGAGGTCCATAGTATAGTGCATACACAGGATCTCCGGCCTTGTACTGCCTGGTAACTTTAGCGACATCAGCCGAGCTTGGAGTCACCTGAGACTTATGTGCTTCCTTAGACTGTTTGCCTTGAGCAATGTGTACTGGCAATGGCAGCAGAGAATCAATCCTTGTTCGTATCTGCCGGTGATTCAAAAGTTCACTTGGAGAGAATCCACAGGATGTCGGTGTTCTCCGGTACTGCATCAAGAATTCTTGAAGTGCTCGTGTTGGCGGAAGAGAAGACTTCCTCAGAGCTTGTTTGAAGGTCTGCACCAAACGTTCCGCTGCTCCGTTGGTAGCTGGGTGGTAAGGTGCCCCTGTCAGGTGTGTGATCCCGCGTTCTTTGCACCAGCTCTGGAACTCCTCAGACGTAAAAGTTGGTGCATTATCGGTGACCAGTGTGTGAGGAAATCCGAAGTGCGCAAAGTCTTCCTCAAGCAGATTTAAAGTGGCTTTGGAGGACGTGGAGGAAGTAGGATGAATGCATGGGTACTTGGAATAAGCATCTGTGATCACCAGCCAATCTCTACCCATAAAATTTATTGCATGGTCCAGATGTAAGCGGCTCCACGGCTTTTCTGGTAACATCCATGGGTGAACTGGAGGCTTAGATGGCTGCCTTTGATGTTCGTTACATGAATCACATCGTCGACTGGCTATCTCTATAGCAGCATCGATACCAGGCCAATAAACAGCAGTTCTTGCTAGCTGTTTCATGCGTTCCATGCCAAAGTGTCCGAGATGCAGAAGATTGAGGATCTTTGGCTGCAAGCTATGTGGAATCACAACTCTAGATCCATGTATAAGGCATCCATGACAGATACTAAGTGAGTTTGATAACTTACGGAACTTGTTGACTTCGTCATTGATCTCCATGTTCTTTGGTGGCCAGCCTTCACGGACGTAGCGCATCACTGTAGATATCACTGGATCTTTCCCTGACTCTTGACGGAGGACGTTAGCATCCACAGGTTGGACTTGAATACTAAGAGCTTTGATGGCACACACCATGTCTATGTCTTCACCATTTTCCTTTCTGTCAAAGTCGTTGTCATCACCGAATGGCAAGCGACTGAGGGCATCAGCATTGCCATGATCTGCTGATTTCCGATATTCAATGGTGTAGTTAAACTGGTTCAGCCACAGGGCCCATCGTGCTAGTCTGTTAGCAGCGAGAAGTGGCGTCCCTTTCCTCGGACTGAATAGTGATGTCAGTGGCTTGTGGTCAGTCACGAGTACGAATTTACGACCGTACAAATATTGGTAAAACTTCTGCAAGCCAAATATGATAGCTAGGGCTTCCTTTTGAATTTGACTGTAGTTACGCTGTGCAGAAGTGAGAGTCTTGGACATATTGGATATTGGGCGCTCGCTTCCATCAGGATAGCGGTGAAACAGGACTGCTCCAATACCAACGTTTGATGCGTCGCAAGCCAGTCCCAAAGTTTTGTTTGGATCGAAGTGTATCAGAACTTGACTTGATGAAAGTACATTTTTCAAGTGATCAAAAACTGACTGTTCCTCATCTCCCCACTTCCAAATAGTTGACTTTTTCGTAAGGCAATAGAGTGGCTCTGCTATACTGGCTAGGTTTGGGATAAACTTTCCATAAAACTGAACTGAACCTAGGAAAGATTTCAAGCTTGATTCGTTCGTTGGAGATGGCATCTTTAAGACTGCTTCGACTTTGGATCCCTTCAGCCGACAAAATGTGTCCAAGGTATTCTACACTGGGTAGTGCAAACTGGCACTTTTCACGGTGACATCTGAGTCCATTGTCGCTTAGACGTGTGAGCAGACACTTTAGGTTGTTTAAGTGACTGTTTGCATCTTTCCCACTGATGAGCATGTCATCCTGGAAGACGGCCACTCCAGGTAGATCATGGGTCAGGTTTTCCATGATCTCCTGAAAGTAACCAGGTGCTGACTTGATTCCGAAAGGGAGTCGTTGTTGCAGGAGTACTCCACGGTGAGTGCTGAGTGCGAGTCTGCGTTGACTTTCTGGAGCCAGCTTGATCTGATTATAGGCATCAGCAAGGTCTATCTTTGTATATCCGAATCCACCTCCGAGTTTCTGCATCAGTTCAGCAGGGAGTGGCATTGGATGACGGTGATCAGCAAGTTGGTCATTAATTCCCACAGAGTAGTCACCACAAATCCGTAGTTTGGGCTTCAGGTTGCTTGAAGCGTGTGCTTTACGAATCGGTACCACTGGCGTTCCGTATTCATTGAATTGAACAGGCTTCCAGATTCCCTTGGCGATGCCTTCTTCGTAACCTTTGGCCAGGTCATCACGAAGAGCAAATGGGACCGGACGTGCCTTGTGAAAGACTGGTGTTGCGTCCGATTTGAACTTCACTTCCAGTTCAAAGTTCTTGAGACATCCCAATTCTTGCTTGAAAAGATCTGGAAATTCATCACACATGTTGTGACAATCTTGCTGCAGGGAAACATAGGGCTCGCTTGAGGTCTTTGGATACATCCCTTCTGCACCTTCCCTCTTAGCTTGGCTGTCTATGCTTTTCAAACCTAGAGCAGTGTCTACGGAAATTCCCAGAGTCTGGATAGCATTCCGACCCAGCAAATTAAGATCAGAGATCTTGGTGACTATGTAAGGTATAAGATCCTGCTTACCAGTTGTTGGATCCTTGGTTTGGCCCATGAAAGTTCCTAGAACAGGCAGGTTGTGCTTGCTGGCAGATTCATAGCGATGCTTGACATCTTGCAGCTTTGGTCTTCCAAGTTGTTTCCAGACTGACAAGGAAACAAAATTGCCTGTAGTAGCAGTGTCCAATTCCATTGTGAACAGTCTGTTCTGGATTGTTACTGGCACAATTAAACTGTGAGTGTCTCGGGAAACTTCACCTAGGATCGCCTTGACTAGCTCAGCTTTTGTGATTCTTTTCACGGGAGTTTGTGAATGGCCATTGCGTTGCTGATGTTGTTTTTTCCTACACACCGCTTGCAAATGACCCTTTTTATCACAAAAATGACATTTGGTTTCCCTGAAAGGACAGTCTGTTGCTTTGTGGGCCTTTCCACATCGGTAGCATTTCTCCTGGTTTGTGGAATAAGACTGCTGATGTTTCTTTTGAGGACTCTTATTCCTGTTCTGCTGGACCTTGTACACCTGCTTGGTTTTGGAACCGTATACAGTTTCTTTTGCAACCTTTGCTGCGTCTTCAGTCTCAATGGCAACCTGGACAGCACGGGCAAAATCTAGTTCTGAGTCTTTTATCTTAAAAAGCGCCTTCAGAACCGCTTCATTGTTAACCGAACATATGAATCTCTGTCTCAGAGCTTCATCCTGTGGGTTGGTGATCGCTGGAAAATCACAGGTAGCTGCATCCTGGCGTATACGTGCTGCCAGCTCCTGGAGAGTTTCGCTTGGCTTCCGCTGCATATCACTCCAAAACTTGAAACGCTCTCTCACAATGAAAAGTTTAGGGTCGAACTGTTCCTTCATGAAGTCAACGATTTCGTCCATTATCAAGTTGTTGATATCTTTAGGCGGATTTTGTTGGGTAGCCAGATTAGCAAGTTGTTTGTAAACAGTAGCAGTCTGATTGGTCAGGAACACTTGTGCCATGCGTTTTTCTGGTACAGCATTAGCAGCCACAAACGTACGGAATCTTGACCAGTAATCAGGCCATAGTTCTGTCGCTGAATCAAATGCAGTAAATGGTGGAATCGACACTGTTGTTGAAGCAGCTGAAAAATAGCCACTAGAATCGCCTTCAACTTGTCGAGCACCAAACAGTTTTAACAGAGCGTCCATATCTCTCTGATGTTGTTGCATTTGCTTGTCCATTTGTTCCCTAAACAATTTAATAAGTTCTACTGTCTGTTTTTCAGCCATTGTTATTACGATGAATAATTTTACGGTAAAGTAAGCATGTATCCTATCGGTCCTATCGGCGACGCCAATAAACTCTGTTATGTTTCCCTCGGGTGACTCGTAGAGATAACACAACGAGTTATACAATTTAATTATTACATTTATTGTTCAATTACATACAAAGAACGCACTCACCCAATGTTCGTTATGAATAAACAAAAGTCATGTCCGCCATATATATATCAATGACCTTTTACTACGACAGTCCCACAAGACAACAACAATGAAACAATGAACTCAGACGAACCACATGACACACGGAACGTCAGACGAATTACATATCTAATAGTCCATATAACACCTCCCCACTGAAATTGATGCTACACAAGAAGTATCAACAGCAAAGTCTCTCTTGGGTTTTACGGGTTCTCTTGGACCGTCTTGGGTTGTCTGGTCCATACTCTGGAACAGGTAACATGGTCTTGGGTCTGGTTTGTCTTTGTGTTAGTGGCACAGTTTCCGAGATCTCCATCGGGTGATCTGTTGCAAATTCAAATACAGTGTTTTCTGCATCACCAGGTTCATTGTCTTCCTCAGTTGTGTACCGCGGTCGCAGCTGTTCCCAGTGTCGTCTCCACATCGGGCCATGAGGTATGACCTTCACGTTAAAGCAGCGAGTACCCAATGACTTCTTAATGATTGCTGGTACCCATCGGGGATCTTTGTCTCGGCGAGGTCCATAGTATAGTGTATACACAGGATCTCCGGCCTTGTACTGCCTGGTAACTTTAGCGACATCAGCCGAGCTTGGAGTCACCTGAGACTTATGTGCTTCCTTAGACTGTTTGCCTTGAGCAATGTGTACTGGCGATGGCAGCAGAGAATCAATCCTTGTTCGTATCTGCCGGTGATTCAAAAGTTCACTTGGAGAGAATCCACAGGATGTCGGTGTTCTCCGGTACTGCATCAAGAATTCTTGAAGTGCTTGTGTTGGCGGAAGAGAAGACTTCCTCAGAGCTTGTTTGAAGGTCTGCACCAAACGTTCCGCTGCTCCGTTGGTAGCTGGGTGGTAAGGTGCCCCTGTCAGGTGTGTGATCCCGCGTTCTTTGCACCAGCTCTGGAACTCCTCAGACGTAAAAGTTGGTGCATTATCGGTGACCAGTATGTGAGGAAATCCGAAGTGCGCAAAGTCTTCCTCAAGCAGATTTAAAGTGGCTTTGGAGGACGTGGAGGAAGTAGGATGAATGCATGGGTACTTGGAATAAGCATCTGTGATCACCAGCCAATCTCTACCCATAAAATTTATTGCATGGTCCAGATGTAAGCGGCTCCACGGCTTTTCTGGTAACATCCATGGGTGAACTGGAGGCTTAGATGGCTGCCTTTGATGTTCGTTACATGAATCACATCGTCGACTGGCTATCTCTATAGCAGCATCGATACCAGGCCAATAAACAGCAGTTCTTGCTAGCTGTTTCATGCGTTCCATGCCAAAGTGTCCGAGATGCAGAAGATTGAGGATCTTTGGCTGCAAGCTATGTGGAATCACAACTCTAGATCCATGTATAAGGCATCCATGACAGATACTAAGTGAGTTTGATAACTTACGGAACTTGTTGACTTCGTCATTGATCTCCATGTTCTTTGGTGGCCAGCCTTCACGGACGTAGCGCATCACTGTAGATATCACTGGATCTTTCCCTGACTCTTGACGGAGGACGTTAGCATCCACAGGTTGGACTTGAATACTAAGAGCTTTGATGGCACACACCATGTCTATGTCTTCACCATTTTCCTTTCTGTCAAAGTCGTTGTCATCACCGAATGGCAAGCGACTGAGGGCATCAGCATTGCCATGATCTGCTGATTTCCGATATTCAATGGTGTAGTCAAACTGGTTCAGCCACAGGGCCCATCGTGCTAGTCTGTTAGCAGCGAGAAGTGGCGTCCCTTTCCTCGGACTGAATAGTGATGTCAGTGGCTTGTGGTCAGTCACGAGTACGAATTTACGACCGTACAAATATTGGTAAAACTTCTGCAAGCCAAATATGATAGCTAGGGCTTCCTTTTGAATTTGACTGTAGTTACGCTGTGCAGAAGTGAGAGTCTTGGACATATTGGATATTGGGCGCTCGCTTCCATCAGGATAGCGGTGAAACAGGACTGCTCCAATACCAACGTTTGATGCGTCGCAAGCCAGTCCCAAAGTTTTGTTTGGATCGAAGTGTATCAGAACTTGACTTGATGAAAGTACATTTTTCAAGTGATCAAAAACTGACTGTTCCTCATCTCCCCACTTCCAAATAGTTGACTTTTTCGTAAGGCAATAGAGTGGCTCTGCTATACTGGCTAGGTTTGGGATAAACTTTCCATAAAACTGAACTGAACCTAGGAAAGATTTCAAGCTTGATTCGTTCGTTGGAGATGGCATCTTTAAGACTGCTTCGACTTTGGATCCCTTCAGCCGACAAAATGTGTCCAAGGTATTCTACACTGGGTAGTGCAAACTGGCACTTTTCACGGTGACATCTGAGTCCATTGTCGCTTAGACGTGTGAGCAGACACTTTAGGTTGTTTAAGTGACTGTTTGCATCTTTCCCACTGATGAGCATGTCATCCTGGAAGACGGCCACTCCAGGTAGATCATGGGTCAGGTTTTCCATGATCTCCTGAAAGTAACCAGGTGCTGACTTGATTCCGAAAGGGAGTCGTTGTTGCAGGAGTACTCCATGGTGAGTGCTGAGTGCGAGTCTGCGTTGACTTTCTGGAACCAGCTTGATCTGATTATAGGCATCAGCAAGGTCTATCTTTGTATATCCGAATCCACCTCCGAGTTTCTGCATCAGTTCAGCAGGGAGTGGCATTGGATGACGGTGATCAGCAAGTTGGTCATTAATTCCCACAGAGTAGTCACCACAAATCCGTAGTTTGGGCTTCAGGTTGCTTGAAGCGTGTGCTTTACGAATCGGTACCACTGGCGTTCCGTATTCATTGAATTGAACAGGCTTCCAGATTCCCTTGGCGATGCCTTCTTCGTAACCTTTGGCCAGGTCATCACGAAGAGCAAATGGGACCGGACGTGCCTTGTGAAAGACTGGTGTTGCGTCCGATTTGAACTTCACTTCCAGTTCAAAGTTCTTGAGACATCCCAATTCTTGCTTGAAAAGATCTGGAAATTCATCACACATGTTGTGACAATCTTGCTGCAGGGAAACATAGGGCTTGCTTGAGGTCTTTGGATACATCCCTTCTGCACCTTCCCTCTTAGCTTGGCTGTCTATGCTTTTCAAACCTAGAGCAGTGTCTACGGAAATTCCCAGAGTCTGGATAGCATTCCGACCCAGCAAATTAAGATCAGAGATCTTGGTGACTATGTAAGGTATAAGATCCTGCTTACCAGTTGTTGGATCCTTGGTTTGGCCCATGAAAGTTCCTAGAACAGGCAGGTTGTGCTTGCTGGCAGATTCATAGCGATGCTTGACATCTTGCAGCTTTGGTCTTCCAAGTTGTTTCCAGACTGACAAGGAAACAAAATTGCCTGTAGTAGCAGTGTCCAATTCCATTGTGAACAGTCTGTTCTGGATTGTTACTGGCACAATTAAACTGTGAGTGTCTCGGGAAACTTCACCTAGGATCGCCTTGACTAGCTCAGCTTTTGTGATTCTTTTCACGGGAGTTTGTGAATGGCCATTGCGTTGCTGATGTTGTTTTTTCCTACACACCGCTTGCAAATGACCCTTTTTATCACAAAAATGACATTTGGTTTCCCTGAAAGGACAGTCTGTTGCTTTGTGGGCCTTTCCACATCGGTAGCATTTCTCCTGGTTTGTGGAATAAGACTGCTGATGTTTCTTTTGAGGACTCTTATTCCTGTTCTGCTGGACCTTGTACACCTGCTTGGTTTTGGAACCGTATACAGTTTCTTTTGCAACCTTTGCTGCGTCTTCAGTCTCAATGGCAACCTGGACAGCACGGGCAAAATCTAGTTCTGAGTCTTTTATCTTAAAAAGCGCCTTCAGAACCGCTTCATTGTTAACCGAACATATGAATCTCTGTCTCAGAGCTTCATCCTGTGGGTTGGTGATCGCTGGAAAATCACAGGTAGCTGCATCCTGGCGTATACGTGCTGCCAGCTCCTGGAGAGTTTCGCTTGGCTTCCGCTGCATATCACTCCAAAACTTGAAACGCTCTCTCACAATGAAAAGTTTAGGGTCGAACTGTTCCTTCATGAAGTCAACGATTTCGTCCATTATCAAGTTGTTGATATCTTTAGGCGGATTTTGTTGGGTAGCCAGATTAGCAAGTTGTTTGTAAACAGTAGCAGTCTGATTGGTCAGGAACACTTGTGCCATGCGTTTTTCTGGTACAGCATTAGCAGCCACAAACGTACGGAATCTTGACCAGTAATCAGGCCATAGTTCTGTCGCTGAATCAAATGCAGTAAATGGTGGAATCGACACTGTTGTTGAAGCAGCTGAAAAATAGCCACTAGAATCGCCTTCAACTTGTCGAGCACCAAACAGTTTTAACAGAGCGTCCATATCTCTCTGATGTTGTTGCATTTGCTTGTCCATTTGTTCCCTAAACAATTTAATAAGTTCTACTGTCTGTTTTTCAGCCATTGTTATTACGATGAATAATTTTACGGTAAAGTAAGCATGTATCCTATCGGTCCTATCGGCGACGCCAATAAACTCTGTTATGTTTCCCTCGGGTGACTCGTAGAGATAACACAACGAGTTATACAATTTAATTATTACATTTATTGTTCAATTACATACAAAGAACGCACTCACCCAATGTTCGTTATGAATAAACAAAAGTCATGTCCGCCATATATATATCAATGACCTTTTACTACGACAGTCCCACAAGACAACAACAATGAAACAATGAACTCAGACGAACCACATGACACACGGAACGTCAGACGAATTACATATCTAACAGTCCATATAACATGACCTATTTACTCTTGTTTAATAATTTGGCTTTAGTTTTTGACACACTGGCAAGGAGTTATTTAAGACACCAATTGAATCATCGAAATTTTTGAGTGTGATGGCAATTCATGTGACTTAATAAAACTGAACGAAAAATAAGTACATAAATAAATAAATAAAATAAAAAGATATACTGGAACTGGAAATACGAGATACTTGTATTTGCTTTCTGAGGTGGGTATGAAAATTTAAGGAAACCAGGAGTAATAACAAATTCAAAACTGAAATAGGCCCAAAATGGTACCGTGGGTACTTTTGATATTAGACATAATAAAGAGAAAAATTTTGCTACCTGGATGATTTGAGAAACAACGCAGAGAAGATGCAAGATTACATAAACAACTGAAAAGATCCGATACCTTTTACTGATTTCAATCATTGGATTACAGCCTTGAAGGGTTAAGTCAAAGAAACTGACTCCAGTACTGTTTGCTTTTAAGTCTCTTTTGCTAAACCACTAAGTTACAGGAATGTAAACAAACCAACTCCAGTTATCAAGCAGTGGTGGTGGTGGTGGTGATGGGGACAAACACAGACACATATATCCAGTGAAATATATATATATTATATAGGCGCAGGAGTGGAATATATATATTATATAGGTGCAGGAGTGGCTGTGTGGTAAGTAGCTTGCTTACCAACCACATGGTTCCGGGTTCAGTCCCAGTGCGTGGCACCTTGGGCAAGTGTCTTCTACTATAGCCTTGGGCCGACCAAAGCCTTGTGAGTGGATTTGGTAGACGGAAACTGAAAGAAGCCCGTCGTATATTTATTTATATTTATATATATATATATATATATATATATACATGTATGTGTATATGTTTGTGCGTGTGTGTGTCCCAACATCACTTGACAACCGATGCTGGTGTGTTTATGTCCCCGTAACTCAACGGTTCGGCAAAAGAGACCAATAGAATAAGTACTAGGCTTACAAAGAATAAGTCCTGGGGTCGATTTGCTCGAATAAAGGCGGTGCTCTAGCATGACCGCAGTCAAAATGACTGAAACAAGTAAAAGAGTAAAGAGTATATATATATTTATATAACTGCTATAAAAGTAAAGGTGACGCTTTAGATACTAATTACAGAGGTATCAAGTTGTTATATCAGGTAATGAAAGTCACAGAGAGGTCATAGCCCAACTAATTAGGGAGTGAGTCAGTTTAGATGAGATGCAGTTTGGGTTTGTGCCAGGGAAAAGCACCACTGATACTATATTTCTGGTAAGACAGCTTCAGGAGAAATATCTAGCCAAGGATAAACCTCATCCCCCACCTATATATCATAGTCCTCCAGACGGTAACAGAGGAATTCAAGACAGGATGCCCTTGGAAGCTCCTCTAATACCCTCAAAAACAGAAATTTTCCAGCATCACCTCATATGGAAGCTAAATAAACATTCATTAGCCTCCAACTTGCTATATAGACACTGTAATTAAATCACAGTGCTCTCTCTACAAGATGAATTGGAGCACAGCTCAACAAGTTCTTGTTGACTTATTGGGAATCTCTAGATTACAACAAACAGCTTATTGCATATTTATGAAGAAAGTCACAAGTAACAGATGTTGATTTTACTAATTTGCATATCAGTACATTTCAGTGGCAGTGTTTATTAATTAGCCTCCACAGTAAAGTGTGGAGGTGCAATGGCCCAGTTGTTAGGGCAGCGGACTTGCGGTCTTAGGATCGCAGTTTCGATTCCCAGACCTGGCGTTGTGAGTGTTTATTGAGCAAAAACACCTAAAGCTCCATGAGGCTCTGGCAGGGGGTGGTGGTGAACCCTGCTGTACTCTTTCACCACAACTTTCTCTCACTCTTACTTCCTGTTTCTGTTGTGCCTGTAATTCAAACGGTCAGCCTTGTCACACTCTGTGTCACGCTGAATCTCTCCAAGAACTACATTAAGGGTACACATGTCTGTGGAGTGCTCAGCACATTAATTTCACAAGCAGGCTGTTTCGTTGATCAGATCAACTGGAACATTTGTCGTAACTGACAGAGTGCGACCACCACAGTAAAGTACTGAGACAGCAGTGTGTGAATAAATTGTGAAATAGCAGCTAAACCTACCTCAAATCATGAGACAGCAGTGTATGGATAAATTGTGAAATAACTAATTCTACCTCAAATTATATACTACACTCTAAAAAAAAAAATATATATAGTTTCTAAAAATACAATGAAATGGACTGAAATGCTTTTCCTCAGACTGGGAACCATTGATAGAACAGCCACTCTGACTCACATTTGTGGACAACCATCTCCACCCGAATAGCAGTGAGTAGGGATATGGTCTGGGGAGGGCCAAATGCAATTTATCACTAATAGTTGATGGAATGAAACAACAGATCAAAGTAGCAGTTGCAGGAATTAACAATTAGGCATGGCTGTGTGGTTAAGAAGCTTGTTTTGCAACCATGTGCCCCACAACAAAACCTCTGGGGCGTCTTCTACTACAGGGTAGGTGTGAGAGACTGGATCTGGCCAGTTTGAACATAAAACAGAATATTTGGGCTGGATATGGCCAGTTTAAATGCTAAAGGGTTAAAACTAGTGCTTTTAGACTAATCATGACCAAAACACACACACACATACAGGTGTGAAGTTTGCCTATAATGTGAGTTTCAACCTTTTTTATAATTTTCATGAATAGTTGTTCTTACAGTGAAACATTTACACCATTTTCAAGTATTAATTCAAATTCTGCAGATTGTGAACTAGCTGTGATCTATCGATCATTTCAGGTGGGTTGCCCACACCAATTCTCCTCTTTCGCGCCAAGCGTTCCTGTCATCCACAACATTTTTGAATTCTATTTGTAACTCAACATCATAAGAAAGTCCATCAATATATGTCATTTTCGGTCTTCCAGCACGAGAATTCCCTTGGCTCATGACCCACAAAAGAAACTCATTCACGATTTAACCTTTGCTTTAATAGCAGTGATCAGCATATTTTGTCATACAGTCTTGAATTATTGATATGTTGGGGATATTTCTATAAAGCTCTGCCTTTTTTGGATGCTGTTTCCATTAGATGAGGACAACATGCAACATGCTTGTGTAGGTCCCATCAATGTTTCTTTTGTCAGAATCCAGACTAATGAACCATAAAGAAGAATGGATTCTACTATGGCTCTGAAGAACTTGCTTTTCATTTGGTCAGGCAGTGTCATCATCTTCCTCATTTAACATCCGTTCTCTGTGCTGGCATGGTTTCTACAGCTGGATGTTCTTCCTAATGCCAACCACTTTACAGTGTGCTGGTTGCTTTATATGTGGCACCAGCACAAGTAGACTTCCAAATTATTTTTTCAGAGCATGCCATGCTTTTACAATGCAGATGGATAAATCTCACCTCATCAATTAGCAGAAATAAAAGCCATAAAAAAGGACTTTGACATAACGTACTTGCTTTCAGGTTAAAGTAAATATGACTCACACACACACACAAACATTTTAATAATAATAATAATTAACTAAGCATAATGATATCATTCTTTTACCTTTAACTTATTTTCCATAATTCAAATAGTTCTGATAATTTGATTATCAATTCAATTAAATGTTACTCTGATAATTTTGATTTTTGTTCAACTGTTTTCAGTCAATTGTATTTCATTGAACTGTTCTCAATAAATTGGTACCAATTTTTTTTCCTTAGTAGATTGTTTAGTCAGGTTAACCTGGGGGGGGGCCATACAACAACAGCAGTGACACAGGGCTTAAAATCTTTGATGTCAACATTCAGGTTTTCATTTATTATTATTTTATTGGAATTCCCTCCCAGCAAAGTAACCAGTGGTAAAACAGTCTTTGGCAGAATTTCAAAGATTTTCTGAAAATTCCAAGAAATATAAAAAGTCAAGGTGTTATATGGGGTGCTCAAACCAGAATCCCGTCATCTGTCTACCTAGGCCAGTGGTTCTCAACCGGTGTCCATATGGCCCCTGAGGGTCCATATAAGATTTTTGGGGATCCACAAGAAAATTGTAAATTCGGGATCCATGATAGTATTTTAAGGACCCCTGGAAACATTTTGCTTTAGATGCATGTGTAATATGTTTGAGTCAGCAGTTACTAATTGTAACGGTAGATGCATGAATTCATTTTGAGTTGTTATATGGATGATGATGATGATGCGGATGTGAAAGAATGATAGCGGTCGAAGTTGATGTTGACTCCAAATTTTATTTACTGCTACTGAATATATAGCCACACACGACTCTTTTACTCATTTATTTGTTTCAGTCATTTGACTGCGGCCATGCTGGAGCACCGCCTTTAGTCGAGCAAATCGACCCCGGGACTTATTCTTTGGAAGCCTAGTACTTATTCTATCGGTCTCTTTTGCCGAACCGCTAATTTACGGGGACGTAAACACACCAGCATCGGTTGTCAAGCGACGTTGGGGGGACAAGCACAGACACACAAACATATACACACACACATACATATATACCACGGGCTTCTTTCAGTTTCCGTCTACCAAATCCACTCACAAGGCTTTGGTCGGCCCGAGGCTATAGTAGAAGACACTTGCCCAAGGTGCCACGCAGTGGGACTGAACCCAGAACCATGTGGTTGGTAAGCAAGCTACTTACCACACAGCCACTCCCGCGCCAACTTCAACTATTATTTTTCAACAAGAAAAGTGTTGTTGAAATGTTATGGGAAATTTGCTGATTCACGTTCAAATCTACTCTATGCCTAAATGAAGTCACTACACATGTATTGGTATATATATTTATTGTAAGAAACAGCTAGGTTTCTTTCTCTAATGTTTTGCATAGCTCAGCCTACAAAAGTTAATGCGTGTAAAACAATGTAGGAATTTTGAAAGGAAGTTTCTATCAAACTAGTTTTGCTACGGGGATCCACCAGAATAAAATAATAAACAAAGGGGTTCATAAAAAAAAATGGTTTGAGAAAGAACCCCTAGTCTAGTCTACTTGTCAGAATAACTACAGAGTTGTACCCCCCCCCCGACTTTGGAAGGTCATAACTTTCAGAAAAATGAATATTTTTTAATGAAATTTTCTATGCATATATTGTTTATTATGTAGATTCCGAATATACTAAAATTTTCGGTGAAAGTGTTTTGGAATGGGGTGGGGGGCAATTTTCGGAAATTCCAACAGAGTCCACTTAAATTCCTCTTAACTTCCAGGAAAATATTTTTTCGTGAAATATTCTACAAATATACCTTGATGTATGTACATTTCGAGCATGTAGGAATTTTGATGGAAACAACTGCAGGTTATTTTTGAGAAGTGTTCCCACTCGGTGGTGTTTCGGAGCAAGTCGTCCATAATTGTTTCATTTTTCTCTATTATGTGCGTGAGGGCATCCATTTGTCGAACTGACGAAGTGAGGTGACGGTATACTCAAGAGATGCCTCGGAGGTAGGAAGGGTCTACACACACACACAAAGCAATGCCACTGATTGAAATGTAAATTTGACATCAAAAATAAATACAAAAGATCGAAGTAACTTAAGTCAAGAAGTAATTGAAAATATTCGGTGGACATTAGAATTAGACACTGAGGGAAAATGGCTGTAACTTTTTTATTTTTTTAGGCGCTTTTCGTTTTCGATAATGTGTTCTATATATCCCGGTCATGCGATTCCCCCTAAAAATAATTTTTTGCGATTTCGATCCCCCCCGGGGGGGGGGGGGGATTTTTATATTTGACATTGTGTTCTACATGTCCAGGTCGTACGAGTAGCCTTCTCGCAACTTAGATGTGAAAATGAACGTCTTCAATTTATATTGAAACAGATAAAGGATCACATGTGGATTCCCCACCACGAAACTTGATATGCTAGAAATAACAGCTAAACGCGGACAATCCAAATCTTGGACAAGTACAGGAGTAAATTTAGCATCCAACAACTTTTTATCTCTTTCGCTAATCACAAACGAATTGTGTATCTTTCTTTCTTCCACATATAGTACATTTTATTTCAATCACGTTTAAAATGTCTATTTACGTTCTTGTAGCAGTGAATATACAAAGAACTAAGTTTATTGCATCTTTTCCATTTACTTTCTTTATTTTTTACTATCTGTTGTAAAATTTTATTTTCTGTTCAGTTCAATCACCAAGAATGATTTAACGTAGTCCTCTTCATAAGAAAAACTGATAATAAAAACTGTGTCGCTTAACTTTTTTTTTCTTTGGTAATCAAAGCTCGGTAACATTTTGGTAATATTTTTTTTTTTGGTAACCAAAGCTCGGCAGTTTTTCGAACGTGTGTATAAAGTTAAAGAAGGTAACAAGAATTAAAAAAAAATTCATCGGGTCAAATAAAGGTTAAAGGTTACGAAGTGTGGCAGAGTTTCGAAATAAGCAACTAAACCTTTTTTTTAAATTTAGTCATTAAGTTTAAACATCGGAGATTACAATTCGTAAAATATGTAAATAAAATTCTAAAATTTAAATTTCACTCAGCCCCTCTCATTTTATGTTGCTTTGAAATATAAAACAAATTGCAAACTTCATTATTCTCCTTTTCTTTTTACCCCCGAATGCTTTAACCATGAGAAAAAGAAAATTTAAGAATTCAATTCTTCATTACGAAACTCTGCCTTAAGAATTAAAATAAGAAAAAAAAGATCGTTGAACGTATGTAAAGAGAATGGAAAATGTTAAAATTACAAACTTACCCAAGTTATACATGTCTATGTATTCCTGGAAATAATTGACAGACAAAATAAAGAAAAAATATCATTTTATTGTTTTGTTTTTTGGGGCTTTTAAATTTTTGTGAGTGTGGAACAGAAAAGAGTAGACAGAAAGAAGTTCAATATAAATGTACACAGCTTTATTTTAACCATTGCTGCTTTGTGTGTCTTTAATTAAAGTTGAAATAACATACATATGTATGTATGTGTAGTATGTCTGTGTATGAAAGCTTATGCTTAATAATAGAAAACTAATCCTTATATGAGACATGCCTTTCGCAAAGGCATTAATTATGAAAGAAAACTTAAGAAATTAACAAAATACAGAAAAAAAGTTTGAGAAAGTTAGCTACTTGCTACTTAATGAATTGTCTTTCTTTCCAGAATCATCTGCTCGCCTCACTTATCCATTACAAGAAACTACATAAACAAACTGAAAGTCTGAATATACTATTTCCTCATCTAGTTTAGATGAAAAATGTAAATATATTGCTGTCGCCTGAGCCAGTGTTACTAAATTAACTGGGAGATAGGGAATATTGCAGTAATAATTTCCTAAACAGAAAATAAATTCCATGGGATTTCTTTTGTTGTATTATTGGAACTTGGTCATAATGTGGTCCTTATTCGTCATAACAAGCAAAACAGCACTAAACAGCACCAATCCAAGTAGAGAGAACGGCAGCCAAGACTTACTTTTAACAGATTTTTTTGATAGTCTTCTCAGCCAGGCCATGTTTTTCTCAGTATACGGAGGATAACGGAGGTCATTGATGGATTCTAAGGCTTGAGATTTCCACATGATTGATTTCATGTGAGAGAACGTATCGAATGAGAATTTGCCGTGGTAGGCGCCCATACCACTTTTACCCACCCCACCAAAAGGTAGGGTCTCCAAGGCTATATGCATCAAGGTATCGTTAACACAAACGCCACCACTCGAAGTTTCCGAAAGGAATTTGTTCACCACTTTGCTATCATTAGAAAATATATAGAGAGCAAGTGGTTTGGGCCTGCTGTTTATATAATCGATAGCTGCTTGAACGTTTTCCATGGGTAGAATGGGTAAAATGGGACCGAATATTTCGCTCTCCATGACCTGGTCAGTGGGTTTTATGTCCGTCAAAACTGTTGGTGCTATGAATTTATCTGCTTCGTTCATATCACCCCCAAAGGCAGGTTTTTGGCCCTCAAGTAGCTTTTTTAAACGAAGAAAGTGTTGGTTGTTAATAATGCGACAGTAATGCTCTGATTTAGAAACATCGGTGCCAAAAAACTTCGTTACACTATTTTTCAGTGCTTCCACAAGGCTTTGCTGCAAATCGGGAGAACATATAACGAAGTCAGGAGCAATACAGGTTTGTCCAGAATTCGCACATTTGCCCCACATGATTCGATTGGCAACAGTAGGTATGTCACAGGTTTTATCAACATAAACAGGGCTCTTACCACCTAATTCCAGAGTGACAGGGGTCAAATGTGTGGCGGCAGCACTCATGATGATCTTACCGACTGATGTGCTACCTGTATAGAAAATGTAATCAAAACATTCTTTGAGTAACTCCGTTGTTTCTGGGATACCGCCCATCATCACTTTTATGCAACGATCGTCCAAATAATTAGGTATCAACTTACTCAGCAGGTTCGACGTACACTCTGATATTTCTGAGGGTTTGAGGAGGACACAATTTCCAGCTGAGATGGCCCCTATCACTGGCGTTATAGCGATGTACAAAGGATAGTTCCAGGCGCCCAAAACGAGAGCTACCCCGTACGGTTCAGGTTTTATCATGCAAGTATCCAAACTGTTAATTAAAGTTTTCTTGACATGGGTCGGTTTCATCCATTCAGATAGGTTATTCAGGTGGTAGACGATTTCGTTTCTGGTGGTATCCACTTCCATCAACCGGCTCTCGAACTCTGACTTATTCAAATCATCTTTTAGGGCAGCTGTTATATCAGAGTAGTTTTCATCAATCAGTTTCAGCAAAGCTAGTAGTTGACTGCGACGCCATTCATACGGTTTAGTTATTCCTTGTTGGAATGATTTCCGTAAACCTGCAACAACTGGAGCAGCTGACATGTTGCCGAAGGTGTGACTTATTACCTCAAGAGAACACTGAACAGAACGGAGTGTTCAGAGTGGATGTTTGTTATATATCTGTGACGATGTCGCCCCCCCCCCCACCTACACAGATGTCAATTACCGGTTGCTAACGCGCGTGTACCGTGTTTACTTCCGTTTCGCTATCATCCATCATGTGCAATTGACTCGTTGGTATTACTTGTGCTGAAAGATCATCCACCACGATGCCTCGTGTACCAGATAGGTAAGGTCGATGTATTACCGTTGATTATTAGATATAGATACTTATGGACAAATTGAAAAGGACTTTCTCTATATAATACCTAAACTATTGAAAGGATAGACAGTAGAGAGAGAACGCATTCTTCCGTATGATAAGTGGATCTTGAAAAGTTGTTCGTAACCGTTCATTTGGTATATCAGTTCCTTCATCTAGTTTTTTTACTTCGTAAACAGAACCTATCCTTACTGTTAGTCGCTTTAGTTGATTGTTCTGCAATGGAATTATTGATATTGTTTATTTTATTTTCAGAAAGTTATCTTCAACTTAGGCGATTTCGAAATAATTTCGTAAGAAATTTGCTTGGTCAGTTAATGTAGCTTTATTAAAAATCCTATTAGTTATCAGTGTCTTCTGTATGACAGATTCATAGATAGGGCTGAAAGAAACGACTATGCCTTTCCTAAGAACGTTAACAAGATTATAAGAAATCACTGTTGTGCTGCTACTAGAAATCGAAACCTGCTCTCAATATATGACGATTCCTTAGCGCAGCCCGTGTCAAACTCACCTTGTGAATTCACAATTGAAAAGGTTAAATTAAATACAGTAAGGCTTTACCATTTAAATTACACCCGTATACACATACAGTCATGTATTGAGTAACTTTATTATCTTTTGCCACTACTATAAACCGGCAAATGAAAGTAACTGAAAACTTTTATCCAGATTTCTAAACCTCTTTTCAGATGGGAAATTTATTCAAAATTTGGTAAAATTATTAAAGGTACTCGGTTCCTTCCCTGTAAGACACCCTTGAGGCCTGTGAGTATATATTTTATGCTTTCCTTCTTTTTTATTCTTTTTTTTTTTTAAACTATTTTGGTATTCTATCGATTTGTGATCACATACTGAAAGTAAAAGTATTGACGCTATTCGGCTTTGTCCGAGCTCTCGTGTCGAGTAGGAAACATTCCACTTTTTTTTTTTTTTACTTCCAAGGATTTTTTCGCATTCCTGTTTACAACAGCTGAAATGTTGATTTTTTTTTTTTTTTTTTTTTTCACAAAAAAGGGGAAAAGAAAACGTTTCTCAAATTCTCTTCCACTCTCAATTTTTTGTTTAACATTTTTTTCAAAAATGTTTTAGGACGATTCCACGTTTAATAACAGAAATTACGATTCAAAAAACGAAAAAGAAAACTTTTACAAAATTCCAATGATGATAGTTTACAATGATTCAATTTGTTAGCATAAACCGAAAGACTACTCCCGCTTTTTTTTTTTTTTATCATAAAAGTTAATTGTTTTCTCTAGATTCATATGTTTGAATGTATTTATGGTGAGTAAATAATGATAAATTGCAACTATGACCGTATCTCTGTTGCTGTTTAACTCCAAGTTACTAGTCACCGAATGGACATTGTCAAAAACATGCAAGGCAGTCTACTGTTGTAACAAACATAAAAGTAAGTAAATTGTCCTCAAAAGTGAAAGTAAATTGTGACAAAAATTCGAAGTGATAACTGACATACTAAAATTTCATAAAATGAATGTAAAGGACTCCCCCATTATGGCATGTCCACAGGTATCAACATGTATTGTGTATTCTAGTGATGTGTTAAGTATTCCAGAAATAGCAGCTGAGGTACACCGTTCCAATGTACTATATTCTGCAATGAACACCACTGTGAAAATAATTTGGTGGCTTGCATGTCAATGCATGTTTGCCAACAGTGAGCAGTAAAATAATTCTGCACGATTAATGAGCTGTTAAGAAAGAACCAACAAGAAGCAGTGGTATTGCAGACTTACTTGGACTCTATGAGGCAGTTTCTTTTTGGGGAAGACCCATTTTACTCTATCGTATAATAATTCTGCTTGTCATTCCGTTACTTAGCCCATCAGTAACGTTTTCATGCAATTAGAGAATAAGAGGGTGTGAAGCATCCATGATGTGAGGTAGAAGGAATGTAAATGCAATGCCCTCACGTGATTAGTTGAAGGGAAAGAGAGAAAAAGAGGAGAGAGAAGCATCTATGATGTGAGGTAGGGGGAACGTAATATTGTGTTGTTAAAAAAAGTTAGTTGAAGGTAGTAATGAGAGTTGATATAATTTTAGCAGGGGGTGATGTCTTGATGGGGAGGTTAAAGAAATAGAGACAGTGAGAGAAAGATGATGGTGGTGACGGTGGCAGTGGTGATTGGATAGTGAAAAGTATATTTTTTATTTAATTGAACTAAGATTTTTATATCACCTATCACTTAATACATGCGCATAAGTGCAGTTTTGTGAAATATTCACGCTTATTTACATGGCAGATGTATGCAATTTAACTAAATGTTGTCATGTACGGGATATTTGTTTTTGTTTATAGGAAAAATGGAAAAATAAGAGTGAATATTTATTTTATGAGTGCTGTGTAGTCTATAAATTGTGCATAAAGTATATAAAGTGCGTTAAGTAATCATCGTATTCCAATTTCTTTCACTTCTCAATGAGTAGCAGATGAGTGGCTATCTTTCCATACAGACACAACACAGGCTACGCTTTCAGGTTTTTTGAATGAAGCTTTCAGAAATAACCCAATAGATTTACTATCAATTCCGTGAGATATTCCTGGGTCCTGCTAATCAATAATAATTCAACTACTATAAATGTGGGTAAGAGACTTGTCACTTCCTGTTTCTATTGCAATTTACTTTCACATTTTAACTCCAGTAAACTGCATATTACCCATTCTTACTTTTTATGACAATAAGGTATAATTTCAGGGATATTTGACTACTTCGTCTCAATCACTCCTTGCTCTCTCATCTCTTCTTATCTCCTCATCGTGACTCCAACCCTCTCCGGCTTCACACGTGTCACTATGTTCAGTCATCTCTTCCTGCATTTGTTTATACTGATATCAATATCACAAGAGTGGAGGCGCAATGGCCCAGTGGTTAGGGCAGCAGACTACCGGTCATAGGATCGCGGTTTCAATTCCCAGACCGGGCGTTGTGAGTATTTATTGAGTGAAAACACTTAAAAGCTCCACGAAGCTCCGGCAGGGGATGGTGGTGAACCCTGCTATACTCTTTCACCACAACTTTCTCTCACTCTTACTTCCTGTTTCTGTTGTGCCTGTAATTCAAAGGGTCAGCCTTGTCACACTGTGTCACGCTGAATATCCCCGAGTACTACGTTAAGGGTACACGTGTCTGTGGAGTGCTCAGCCACTTGCACGTTAATTTCATGAGCAGGCTGTTCCGTCGATCAGTTCAACTGGAACCCTCCAATTGCTAGATGTCCATTTAATTTGAAATCTTAATTGTTGATATGACATGGTATGTCATAAGTGTCTGTATATTGTGTTTTTTGTCATTTTGGTTATAAAATAAACAGATTAATCAATGGAATACAGTGTCTGCAAGTTGATGAGTACTTCATATTCCCCTCCATTTTCTTATTGCTATATAAATTTAGGGTAAAAAAAAAAAAACCTTTTACCCGCACCCACTTATTGCACTTGATATAACACTAGTGTAACAATAATTGGGTATCCTCCCAGCAGTATATTGGATATATATATATAAAATGTGATGGGCTTCTTTCAGTTTCCATTTGCTAAATCTACCAGAAGGCTTTGGTTGATTTGGGGCTATAGAAGAAGACACCTGCCCAAGGTGCCATGTAGTGGGACTGAACTCAGAACCATGTGGTTGACTAGCAAACTTCTTGCCATACAGCCACATGTGCACCTCTGATGGCTGTATTTTTTCTTTTTTTAACCTTTTTGTATAAAGAGAGTTGGGAATAAGAATGATATGAAGAACAAGTTGACTTTATTTTGGGGTTATTACCAATTCTTCAGATGTTTTCTTCATCCAGAGTCTGTTTGTGCAGACAAAATAAAATGTCTACTTATTAAATGCATGCCTTTGAATTTATTTGAATACTTTGATTTGATTTTGTTATCTTTCAGAATCTGACTGTTTCTCTTGCTGATGAGATGAGGTGAGATGTAATTCCAGTCTGTGTATATTTATAAAGATGTCACTACCATTTATATATAATAAGTAAACTGTCTTTAGCACCATTATCATGTATAAATTGTTATTATCAAACACTATCATTTATAAATTACCATTAACACTATTATCATATATAAGCTGTCATTATTATTAAGTTTGCCCACAGCAGAATTGTTAGCATGCCAGACAAAATGTTCATCATCATCATCATCATCATCATCGTTTAATGTCCGATTTCCATGCTAGCATGGGTTGGACGATTTGACTGAGGACTGGCAAACCAGAAGGCTGCACCAGGCTCCAATCTGATCTGGCAGAGTTTCTACAGCTGGATGCCCTTCCTAACGCCAACCACTCTGAGAGTGTAGTGGGTACTTTTACGTGCTACCAGCATGAGGGCCTCGCTCAAAAGGTGTTTTTTTATGTACCACCTGCACGGGAGCCAGTCCAGTGGCACTGGCAACAACCTCACTCGAATGATTTTCTAATGTGCCTCCAGCACAAGTGCTAGAAGGCAACGCTGGTAACGATTACGCTCAAATGGTGCTATTTACGGGCCACTAGCACGGAAGCCAGACAGCTGCTCTGGCAATGAACACGCTCGACAGTGCTGTTAGTGTTCCACTGGCACAGGTGCCAGTCATCGAATATGGTTCAATTACGATTTCACTTGCTCCAACAGGTCTTCGTAAGCAGAGTTTAGTGTCCAATGAAGGAGAGGTTGGCATGGGTGCTAGATTCGGTTCGATTTCGATTTCAGATTTCAAATTCCAAATTCACTTTCCTCAACAGGTCTTCGCAAGCAGGGTTTTCAGTGTCCTGCCTTTCAACCTTTCAGGGTTGATAAAATAAGTACCAGACGAGTACTGGGGTCGATGTCATTCACTTATCCCCTCCCCCAAAATTACTGGCCTTGTGCCAAAATTTGAAACCATTGTTACTGTTATAATCATTATTATTATTATTATTATCATAATATGGGTGGCAAGCTGGTGGAATTGTTAGCAGGCAGGCACAATACTTAGCAGCATTTTATTCATCTTTACATTCTTTCTTCAAATGTCGTCAGGGTCAACTGTGCCTTTCATCCTTTTGGGGTCGATAAAAGAAGTACCAGTTGAGTACTGGACTTGATCTAATTCACTAGCCAATAATAAAAAGGATTATTATTATTAAGATGGCAAACTGGCAGAATCATTATCACTCTGGATAAAATGCTTAGTGGCATTTCATCCGTTTTTATGTCCCGAGTTTAAATGCCAGCAAGGGTGACTTTGCTTTTCATCCTTTCAGGTTCAATAAAACAAGTACCAGTTAAGTACTGGGGTCGATGTAATCAACTTACCCCATCCACGAAATTGCTGGCCTTGTGCCAAAATTCGAAACCATTATTAAGTCTGCCTGCATAGCTCAGTCAGTAGACCATTAGACTTTTAATCTGAAGGTCACGGGGTCTTGTCCCTCTGTGGGTGTACAAATTTTTGAGGTGGCGAGCTGGCACAAATGTTGGCATTAGTTGACACCGACTCTCGTTACCTATTGAGCATGTGCAAGCATAAAACGATAAAAATATAAACAGGCAAAGCAAATGGTATCAGGTTAGATTAGGACATTTCATCAACATTATCATCATCATTTAATGTCTGTTTTCCAGCCTGGCATTGGTTAGACAGTTTGACTGCAGCTGATAAACCATAGGTCTGCACCAGGTTCCAGTCTGATTTGGCATGATTTTTACAGCTGGATGCCCTTCCTAATGCCAACCACTCCGAGAGCATAACAGGTGCTTTTGACATGTCACCGACATGGGTGCCATTTACATGAAACCGGCAATGGCTACAACTATGATTTCACTTGGCTTGACAAGTCTTCTCAAGTTCAGCATATTGCCAAAGATTTCAATCACTTGTCATCGCCTCTGTGAGGCTCAACATTCGAAGATCATGCTACTGGCAACGACCACGATTACAATTTCACTGGAGCCATTCACATGAAACTGGCAACAGCCACAACTACGATTTCATCTGGCTTGACATGTCTTCTCTCTTGAAAACTGATGTCACATGAATGTAGATCATAAGAAGGGAGGAATTACACTTCCGCATACCTGTTTAATTTCTTCCTTCCTTATAATACTAAAATACTGCAGTGTGATTTGGGGGAGATTTGCTGTTATTTTCTTTGTTGGTGTCAAGAATTATAGCAATGCATTAGGGTAGTCTGTTGTCTCTCTCCCATAAGACTTGATCTGTTAAAAAAATCCTATGTGAAATGTTTGGGGGTCACCACTCTTCATATTTTCTATTTCACATAATGAAAAGTTGTTTGGGAAATGGAGGATTTCTGTGTTTAATGCTTAATTTCTGTCTTTACTTTTATTCATTTATTTTCTTTTTTTTTTTTTTTGTATGTAAAGATTTACGCCAAATGACTTGATTGAAGCAGTGCCACAAATTGGTCTTGTTGTTGATTTCACTAACACTAAAAGATACTACAACCCAATTGTAAGTAGTTATTTAACTCTTAAAGCCATGTAGCGCTTTCCCTATAGAAATCTCCCAATCTTGTTAATAAACTAAAGATTTTGATGAAAAGCAATCATCATCGTCATTATTTAGCATCCATTTTCTATGCTGGCATGGGTTACACAGTTTGACTGGAACTGGTAAGCTGGAGAGCTGCACTAGGCTCTAGTCTGTTTTGGCTTGGTTTCTACAGCTGGATGCTCTTCCTAATGCCAACTACTCCACAGAGTGTACTGGGTGCCTTTTATGTATCATCAACACTGGCCATGACTATAATTTCACTTATCTTGACATGTCTTCTCAAGCACAGCAAATCGCTAAAGGTTTTGGTCACCTGTCATTGTCTCCATTAGACTCCACATCCAAAGATCATATTTCACAGCCTCGTCCCATGTCTTCTTGGGTTTACCTCTTCCATAGCTGGAACTCTGACCAGGTGCTATTACTCTGGGTCAGAGTAGAAGACCTGGGAACAACAGTGGCTGAGAGTTGGTTCTACATTCATCAAAACTCTGGGACACCTGGACCAGGACCCTACTACCAGATATAGTTTAAAGTCATAGCCTGGGGGGAAAAAAATGGAACTACCGCAAGACACGAAACTCAGCTTGCGAAGACCTGTTGGGGCAAGCGAAAGCGAAATCGTGATGGCACCTGTGCCCAGTGTCGCCTTTCTAGTACTTGGGCCCATGGTACTTTCAAGCGAGATCGTTACCAGTGCCTCTGGACTGGCCCTTTTGCGGGTGGCACATAAAATACACCATTTTGAGCGCGGCTGTTGCCAGTACCGCCTGACTGGCCTTCGTGCTGGTGGCACGTAAAAGCACCCACTACACTCTCGGAGTGGTTGGCGTTAGGAAGGGCATCCAGCTGTAGAAACTCTGCCAAATAAATCAGATTGGAGCCTGATGTAGCCATCTGGTTTCACCAGTCCTCAGTCAAATCGTCCAACCCATGCTAGCATGGAAAGCGGACGTTAAACGATGATGATGATGATATATGTATATTAATTTAGTTTCTGTCTATCGAATCCTCTTACAAGGCTTTGGTTGGCCCAAGGCTATAGTAGAAGACACTTGCCCAAGGTGCCATGCCATATATCTATGTGTGTATAACGTTATTATATTTTTTGTATGTATTCATTGATTCGTTTTGTATCGGCTGATATTTCTGCAGCATTTATATTTTTCAGGATTTCAAAATTAAAGAAGGAATAGATTATATGAAAATCTACACAGAAGGAAAAGTAATTCCAAAGAAAGAGATTATATCATTGTGCGTATATCTGTTATCCTTTATTCATTTCAGTTATTAGACTGCAGCCATGCTGGGGCAACACCTTGAATTTTTAGTTGAATGAATTGGCCCCAGTACTTTGTTTTTCGGCCTGGTATTTGTACAATTGGTCTCTTACCAAACCACTCAGTTATGGGGATGTAAGCACACTAACACTGTTTGTCACACACACACACATTATATATATACATATATATATATATATATGAGAGTATTGTAGTTCGCTTGAAGCATTGTGTATTGTTTGTAAAGAATAAAAAGTTTAGAATGGTACAACAATGCCCTATACAACAAAAAATGGACTATATACCTGTTGTAATTTGGTTATCTATAGTCCGATGATATTTCGGAATTACAATTCCGTCTTCAGATCTTCTTTGCTGGAGTCTCTGCTAGAAACATATATATATATATGTGGAGGGGCAATGGCCCAGTGGTTAGGGCAGCAGACTACCGGTCATAGGATCGCGGTTTCGATTCCCAGACCAGGCGTTGTGAGTGTTTATTGAGCGAAAACACCTAAAGCTCCACGAGGCTCTGGCAGGGGATGGTGGTGAACCCTGCTGTACTCTTTCACCACAACTTTCTCTCACTCTTACTTCCTGTTTCTGTTGTGCCTGTAATTCAAAGGGTCAGCCTTGTCACATTGTGTCACGCTGAATATCCCTGAGAACTACGTTAAGGGTACACGTGTCTGTGGAGTGCTCAGCCACTTGCACGTTAATTTCACGAGCAGGCTGTTCCGTTGATCGGATCAACTGGAACCCTCGATGTCGTAAGCGATGGAGTGCCAACACGCACATATATATATATATACATACAATAATAAATGTTAATTTCTGTCTATCCATCCTTCAGGGACCCCTGTATCTCAGCCTACATTTGCTCTACATAGACATATTATACCTTTTTGGAATCAGGATGATCCCGGGATTGAAAATCTGCCCTTCATTTGGTTCTTGAACATCCAGCATTGAGATCAGGTCTAGATGAGGATTTGTTATATGCTAACAGTTGAAAATACAAATTTTAAAAGAACTCCTAAAATTTGTGAACTTAAAAGTTTTTCATATAAACTGAATTTAACCGTTAAGCAGTTACAGCGGCCATATCTTGGCCTAAATATTCTATCAGTTTTATATACAAGCTGGTCAGATCTGGCCTTTCACACCTACCTTGCAATTTTATTGGGAAAACAAACAATCACATCATTAAAATCTTAATGTTATGAGATAAAGCATGGTTAATTCAACACAATTTGAATAAGTAAATAGAACTTTTGACAGAATGATCTGAACACTAAAGGGTCAAAGTAATATCATATTGGTAGGGTACCAATACATGCTTTATTATTATTGATCTCTTTAGTTCGGAGCCGCAGGCCCAATTAGCCCTCCGCAGGAGCAAGCTTAAAAGTTCACACACAGATAAACCCGCGTCAATATATATTGCATTACCTCTTTTTATTTTTTTCCTATATTCCAGATTCTTTGAAACTGTTGATGCTTTTTTGAAGGATTCTTCTAAGAAGAGTAAGTTAATGTGTTTGTTTGTTTTTACCCAACTTTATATTTCATTCCTTCAAGTTCCTTGTAGTCCTGAATGATGTATCTGTAATGTATTGGGGTGGAAGAAATTCAATCGGCTATACCCACCCTCTATTCAGACTTGATCTTGTGCATCGAGAAGAAAACAATTACTTTGCAGTTTGTGGATTAATCCCTGGTTAGCTCTGATAAGTGGAGGCGCAATGGCCCAGTGGTGAGGGCAGCGGACTCGCGGTTGTAGGATCACAATTTCAAAACCGCAATCCTATGACCAAGAGTCCGCTGCCCTAATCACTGGGCCATTGCGCTTCCACGATGATTTATGTATGCATGTATTATATATGTGTATATTCTATGTGAAGTTACTTTTGAGTGTTAATTGTAACATATAACCAAGTACAACCTGTTCCATGGTCGGGCCATTAGTGTCTAAACTGGCATCACCACTAAGATCTTCTTGGGGATTAGGGTGTCTTTTTGACACACTGCTGGATGGTAAACAAGACCCATGAGAGTGTGTGTCATTGAAGAAACATTGGAATATGTTAATTGGAGTTTGCATATTTGTTTTATTTTTCAGATAAAATCATTGTTGCCCACTGTACTCATGGAATCAACAGAACTGGGTATTTTATATGTCGGTAAGAGAAGTCTTGTGAATTTTTTTATCTTGTGGTATATGTGTGTATATGTAGAATATGTAATTACACTATTTTCTGTATAGACATAGCATACATGTGTAAAAGTAGGCGATGACTTCTGACCGAGACCTTTGGAAATATGCTGTGCGTGAGAAGACCCGGCAAGCCAAGTGAGACCTAAATCCAAGGCCTCTGCCAGGGGTGTAGCCAGCCCACTTATGCGTACCTTTCCATCATTGGACACTAAACTCCGCTTGTGAAGACCTGTTGAGACAAGTGATATAGAAATCAAACTAAATTTGACGACTGGCACCCATGCCAACGTCGTCTCCTTCATTAAGACCTGTTGGAGCAAGCGAAAGCGAAATCGTGATGGCACCTGTGCCCAGCATCGCCTTCCTGGCACGTGTAAAGACATTCGAACGAGATTGTTGCAGGTGGCACGTAAAATACACCATTTTGAGCGTGGCCGTTGCCAGTACCGCCTGACTGGCCTTCGTGCCAGTGGCACATAAAAGTACCCACTACACTCTCGGAGTGGTTGGTGTTAGGAAGGGCATCCAGCTGTAGAAACTCTGCCAAATCAGATTGGAGCCTGGTGTAGCCATCTGGTTTCACCAATCCTCAGTCAAATCGTCCAACCCATGCTAGCATGGAAAGCGGACGTTAAACGACGTTGATGATGATGATGATATATATATATATATATATATGTACATATGTGTGTATGTATGTTTATATCAAAGGTAACTCTACATTTCAGATACATGATCACTAAACTGAATTTTCCACCCCAAGTTGCTATTGATGGTAAGTAATTTTTTTGTCCAGAAGTTTAGAATTATTTAGTTTATGTTTGACAGTGCTTAATGATTGATGACTCACATCCTTCTGTAGACTTTGTATTGTCTCTTGTTTGATGAAAGTCGCTATATTTTGCTTCTTTTACAAGACGTGTAACTACCATTTTTATTCAAAATATTTCATTTTGAAGACATTTTGAATATTTAATTTTGAAGACATTAGAAAATTGATATTTTTAGATCTCACAATGAGAGATATTCAGCAACAGTACTTTGTAGTAAAGATTGTTTGTCAACATAACATGGCAGTCCTGGTTTAGGACAAATGTTGCTGTAATTTAGCCCCAGGAGACATCGTCTCCAGCTGGCTATACGACACGATCTGTGTCGTTATATTTTTTTTCTTTCAAACAAGGGAATCTAGCACCCCCACTCAGCTCAAAACAATATCGCAATACACAGATATTGTTTTGAGCTGAGTGGGGAGTGCTAGATTCCCTTGTTTGAAAAAAAATATAACGACACAGATCGTGTCGTATAGCCAGCTGGAGACGATGTCTCCTGGGGCTAAATTACAGCAACATTTGTCCTAAACCAGGACTGCCATGTTATGTTGACAAACAATCTTTACTACATCAGTACTGCAGTTCATTTGTTCAACTAAACCCTCATTAATTTCCACATTGCATTGACCGAAACAAGTGAAAGACAAAAGAAAAGACTATATGTAGTTGCAAGAGATAGCAGCCACATCTCCCTGAAATCATTCCCTACTGCAGTGGGTTTCAATCTTTTTGACTTTGTAGCTCCATGCAAATTAAATAATAATAATAATAATAATAAAACAATTACTAATATACTGGAGATTAAATAAAAAAAAATTACTGTTGTACTTTGTATAGTTAAACAAAACTGCAGGTGCAGGTGTGGCTGTCTGGTTAAGAAGCTTGCTTCCCAACCATGTGGTCTCCAGTTCAATCCCCCTGTGCACGCCTTGCGTAATTGTCACCTAATTTGGTAGAGGGGAACTGAAAGAAACTCATTGTTTATATATGATAAATTAATGATAAATTTTTGTCTTATTTAGAATTTGGTAAAGCTCGAGGTCATGAGATAGAAAGAGAAAATTATAAAACTGATCTATTAAGGTAAGCTGGTTAGGTTATGGTTTTCTAATTTTGGTACTTTGTTTCTTAAACGAGGTGGAGGTGTAATGGCCCAGTGGTTAGGACAGCGGACTTGCGGTCATAGGATCACAGTTTCGATTCCCAGACCAGGCGTTGTGAGTGTTTATTGAGCGAAAACACATAAAGCTCCACGAGGCTCCGGCAGGGGATGGTGGCAAACTCTGCTGTACTCTTTCACCACAACTTTCTATCACTCTTACTTCCTGTTTCTGTTGTGCCTGTAATTCAAAGGGTCAGCCTTGTCACACTGTGTCACGCTGAATATCCCCGAGAACTACATTAAGGGTACACGTGTCTGTGGAGTGCTCAGCCACTTGCACGTTAATTTCACGAGCAGGCTGTTCCGTTGATCGGATCAACTGGAACCCTCGACGTTGTAAGCAACGGAGTGCCAACAACAACTTTGTTTCTTAAACAATAATAGAATCTCCAGTTCCTCTTCCTCTAACCCTCTCCCACCATTAAAATGTCATTTCTGTAAAATTCTGTTATTTAGCTCTGTATTTTAGTCAAGTGGGTCCAATTCTTCTTGTACTATGGTGGCTTATGTTCCTCAGTTACACTGGGAGCTATGCCATTGGAGTGTGAGCTCTTGATAAGGTCTTCCATGCAGGACAGATCAAAAGCTAGAGAGCAGACATATATAGTCTGCCTTTTCTCATAGATAAAGTTGAGTTTGTATAGGGCCAAAAACCCTACTTAGAACAAAGCAGTTATAGAATTCAGTAGCAAATTAAAATCAGTGCTAGTGTTGTAAACATTATCAGCTACACAAACTTGATGTATGTGTTTTGTTTGTTTGCCAGTTTGCTGCAGTAAAGCCCTTGAAGGATGACTCTCTTATTGCACTAGGTGTTAAAACACCTGAAAAGTGATGCAACTCATCCCAGGAGTGGTACGCTATGATGATGCATACATAAGATTAAATTCAGTAACAAATTAAAAGGGGAATGGGATCTAAGATGAGTTATCTCGCCTGTCTCCACAAACAGTGCAGTGGTTTGGTTTTTCTCTAAAATGATAGATTTGGTTGCTGTCCTAGCTGGAAAAATTGCAGGTTTTAACTCTTTAGCATTTAAGTTATGTTGTCAAATATAATGTTTGTTTATTCATATTGTTTTTAATTAATATCTCACAGCATTGAGATTTTGATGATGGAGCTGTTTTTTTTTTAATTTTGATAGTGACATTGCAGGGTAGGTGTGAGAGGCTAGATCTGGCCATTTTAAACATAAAACAGGCAGAATATTTGGGCCAGATTTGACTGGTTTGAATTTTAAAGGATTAAGCACACTTTTAGGAGTACTCCATTTAGTCACTCAAAAAACAAACACCCTTAGTAATCTTAGACTATTGTTGATCATTGAAGGCTCTTGTTCAAAGTGCAGTGCAAGCTCTCTTGGCTGCATGGATGGGCTGTTGTTCTTTCAGTGCTAACGTTTACGCAGTTAACACCCTTTGCTTCTACTAACTAGTCATTTGAGAAATAGGAGAGGAACCAGGCAAACTGCAGGAAACATATCTTTATGGCTTCATCAGGCGCACAACACAATGTCTCCTTTGAGTAAAAACTACCAATAGAAGAGAACATGACCAAAAACTGTGTGTACTCCATCCCATGCAGCTGTAAGGGTAGAGGAACATCACAAAGCTGTGACACAAGGAGATATTGATAAATTGGGTATAGCTGATCATGTATGGAAAAATGGAGACCACCTTCCCCTGTGAGATGAAGTTAAAATAATAGACAAAGAACACCACTGGAAAATATGAAAACTAAAAGCAGCAGCACATATATTAAGACACAACTTCCTAAGCAGATTGAGTGCAGATGTGAATAGCATATGGGAACCAGTATTAAGGAAGGATAGGAAAATATTAGAATATAAGCCCTAAAATTCACTCCATAATTGCCCATGGGCATATGGCATAGTGGTTAAGAGTGCAGGCTGCTGACTCCAAGATTCCGAGTTCTATTCCTGGCAGTGACCTGAATAATAATAATAACAACATCGAAAAATACCTTAGGAATGAGAACCCAGGTTCAAATTTCCCCAAGACACCTGATGAAGGCTGGAGGGTGTATCAGCCGAAACATTGTGTTAACAATAAACAAGACGAGGACAAATATCTGTCAAATGTAAATAATGTATATATGTAGATGTTTCTAAGTGTTTAATTCAAAATAATATTTTTCTCACCATTTATACGTTTTCATTACTTTATGATTTATTCTTTTTTTTTTTTTTATAGACTTATTCCAAGAGAATTTAATTTTTCACTGTCCAACAGCAAATCAAAAGATTCCAGTCAGCTTCCTTTACCACATTCCAAGAAAAAGCAAAGACTGCGACAACAAGATGGTGACAATTTTTCTAATAATACCCTTCACTCACAAGATGTCCTGAATTACTATCATCAAACAGCGCCTTATCAACAAGAACCCTATCCGCAATTGCCTTGTTATCAGGGGCCCTATCAACAGGGACGCTCTCAGCAGGGACGCTCTCAGCAGGGACCCTATCGACAGGGACGCTCTCAGCAGGGACCCTATCAACAGGGACGCTCTCAGCAGGGACCCTATCAACAGGGACGCTCTCGGCAGGGACCCAATCAACAGGGACGCTCTCGGCAGGGACCCTATCAACAGGGACCCTATCAACAGGGACGCTCTCAGCAGGGACCCTATCAACAGAGACGTTATCAGTATAAACACAGTAAATATTAACCTTATGAGCGACAACCCTATAATGTTTTAAGACACCAATATGGTATGTACAGCTTTGATGAGCAACCCAGTCAGCAAGGATTTCAGGGTCATAAGGGGCATTATAACAGAAGATTTCCACATAGAGACCGGAGGCAGAATAGAAATGATTATTGACAACTGAGGTTGTTGTTGCATTTGCCAGTATACACACACTCTCACACACACGTACACATGTATTTATCTCTATAAACATTTTTATATATACATATATACGTATATTTGTTTATTTATCCATCTATCATCATCATCATCATCATTGTTTAACGTCTGCTTTCCATGCTAGCATGGGTTGGACAATTTGACTGAGGACTGATGAAACCGGATGGCAACACCAGGCTCCAATCTGATTTGGCAGAGTTTCTACAGCTGGATGCTCTTCCTAACATCTATCTATCTATATATATATATATATATATATATACATAATTAAGGGATCAACAAACAGTTGCTTCACCACATACTGAAGTTCAGAAATAGCAGCTAAAAAGCTGAGACTCCAACAGATAGCATTACTAATGCTATCTGTTGGAGTCTCAGCTTTTTAGCTGCTATTTCTGAACTTCGGTATGTGGTGAAGCAACTGTTTGCTGATCCCTTAATTATGTTTATAAATGTATAAGAACTTTTAAATAAGTTCTCCACCAATAATGGTGTTTACATACCGAAGGGCTTGGTAAAAATTATTAATTGTTAATTTATTAATAAATTGATAAACCTTTACCCTTTTAATTGTAATATATATATATATATATATATATATATATATATACATATATACACACACGTTTTTGTATCTATGTATGTATATGTATGTGTGTGTATGTATGTTCGTTTATATATATATATATATAGATAGATAGATTTGTACGTATATAGATTTATATGCATTTATTTTATTCCTGCATAATATTTTTTTTAATAGCATTTCAATGCTCATTGTATTAATTAAGAGAATACTTTCATAAATACATAAATATTATTATATATAAAACCTTTTGAGTATATTTGATGAGCAGAAACTGAAAGAAGTCCATCATGTGAGTGTGTGTGTGGTGTATGCTAATCTTGACATTGTACAATAGTTGTAAACATATTTCACTGTTACGCAAGCTGTGCTGCTTGTTTCTGATTCTCTGTGAAAGTTTATCCAACCTAAGGGAAATGTTATCTTGCTTAGAAACAGGTGGCAACAAGAAAGGCATCCGGTCAGAGACAGTCTGCCTCAGTGAATTCCATGTAACCCATGCTCAGAACAAGTCATTACAGCTGTAAAAGTATAGGACAAACTATTACTTCAAGTAAAGTAAAGAATAAGAAACTTTTTACTTGAACATTGCAGCTAAAATTAAAATTTGAATATTAGAAGATAGTTTATTATAGTTTACAAATAACACTATCCTTATTTAAGTAGAATTTGGCTAATTTACTACGTTAAATACAGAAAAAAAGTGACTATTGAGACAAACTTAGAAATTAGCTGAACAGTTTTGTACAATAAATTTAAAAGATGAGAGCTGTAAAGAGTGATAAATTAGAAGAACTGTCATTCTTTGCTGCAATGTTTTAAGTAAAAATTTTCTTATTGTTTACTTGAAGTAATAGTTTGTCCTACACTTTTCCAGGTGTAACAACTTGTCCTGTACTTTTCCAGGTTTATAATCTTAAGAATATTACTTTTTGTGCTTGCATTTTTCCATGTAATATATATAATGGGTTTCTTTGAATCTACCCTATATGAACTTTTGCTCCAAAATTTGGACCCCCATTCCACCAGTATATAAGAGAAAACTGGAAAAGGTACTTTGACAATTGCTTTATCATCTGGAATACACATAAAATGCACCATTTTGAGCGTGGCTGTTGCCAGTACTGCCTGACTGGCCTTCGTGCGGGTGACACGTAAAAGCACCCACTACACTCTCTGAGTGGTTGGCATTAGGAAGTGCATCCAGCTGTAGAAACTCTGCCAAATCAGATTGGAGCCTGGTGTTACCATCCTGTTTCACCAGTCTTCAGTCAAATTGTCCAACCCATGCTAGCATGGAAAGCGGACGTTAAACGATGATGATGAATGAAACCTATGATAAACTTCTGGATTTCAAATCCACACCGAAAAATATAAACTCCAATATTCAATTTACAATGGAATATAGCAAGGAACAGCTCCCATTTCTGGACATTTTGATGATAAAAGAATCCCACTAACAAATGCAAAACTATACTCAATACATACAATACCAACAGTTAAAAGAATGCAGACGACCTAATTGTGGTACATGCCCATACCTAACTGAAGGTTCGGAATTCACATTCTAGCAAGGAGAAAAGTTCTCAATTAAGACCAACTTCACATGTGCTTCCCAGAATCTTATCTATGTACTAACCTGCTCAGGTTGTGGTCACAATTATATGGGTCAAACGTGCCTTACTTTGAGATGCAGAGTCACGCTGCATAAAGAATAGATTCGTTTTCCTCAATACAGGCAGATAGCTCTGAGCGAATATATCGACAGATGCACAAGAAATAAAACAATGAATTTCCATATCTTTCCATTATACCAATGCAAAGATCCAATCTCCTTACAAGAACACCTAAACAAGGAAATCCTGTTCATGCAAAAGTACAGACCACACCTTAATATACAAACTTAACTACCTGATCCTTACATATTCCTATTCCAACAATTATACTGAGGAGTTTGTCCCCCTTACCACCTGTTGCCTCCCTTTGTCCAATCTCTGGATTCATTCATTACTTTGCAAGTATCTAAAATGGCAAGACCCCTTTGTCATAAGAGGTACTAGAAAGAAGTTAGATAGCATTATAAGTAATGAAACCAGTGGCACCTGCTCTAGATATACAAGTAAAAACTGGAATAAGATACAAAGAGTTTGTGACAAAGCAAATGGGGTGAACACGTGGTACAAGACTGACAAATATCAAGGAGTGATGTTTGTAAAGGCCACGGCATATGGGGAACTAGCCTGTAGATTTAGGAAAGCAATAACGGTGGCTAAACTCAACATCGAGATCATTGAAAAACCAAGGACCTCCATCAGATCACAACTATGTAGGACGTACCCCTTTGGTAAGTAAGGTTAACTCTAGCATTAACTGTAGAACTATAAATGTATCTACAGCATAAGGTGCATAGAGGATGGTTGTGGAGACAAGAACATAATATGCATAGGTGAGACACTTAGAAGCATCGCGGAGAGACTAAATAAGCATTTGAGACAATATGACGACAAAAAATAATCCTCCATATTCTACCAGCACGGAGGCACACTGGGTCAACTTGACATCTGCATTCTATCCCAGCCTCTGAAGGACCCAACACTCAGACAAGTACAAGAGTACATCTTCATTAGTGAAACCTCCTCAGTACTAAATAGGAAATATACATGCAAGGTGTCATACCGCAATACCCAAAATTTATATAGTTACACAAACCCATGTACAGACACACAAATACACAAATGTGTAGTTATGCAGAATACATGCATATATATATATATATGCATACACACATGTAGAGTACATACAAACGTGCACACATGCATACACAGACCCCTACATGTATGCACACACATACGCAGGCGCACAAACAAACAAAAAGAAACGCAGTTCTAATAACGAACAGTCAACAACTATGGAAACGTTTGCAAGACAACGAAAATTTTAGTAAAAATAATGAAGTAAATGAGTGGAAATCAGATTGGTGAGTGTGTTAAATTAATAAGTAACTAAAATGGAATGACTCTCACTAGACAATAATATATATACATATATACACACACAATTATATATATATATATAGGAGGGAGAATGTACGAAAAAAAACAGACGAAGACAGGTGGTGTAAAAAACAAAAGGATGTATTAGTTTGACGCTCGGGAATACAGAAAGTCTTTAACGTTTCGAGCTACGCTCTTCAACAGAAAGAATATGGAGAAAAAAAATTGAATGGTGTTTGGTCACCGATTAATCATGGCGTCTCATACATATATATATATATGTATAGATAGATACACACACACACACACACAAATATTATGCATATATATATGTATAGGCGCAGGAGTGGCTGTGTGGTAAGTAGCTTACTTACCAACCACATGGTTCCGGTTTCAGTCTCAGTCCCACTGCATGGCACCTTGGGCTAGTGTCTTCTATAATAGCCTCGGGCCGATCAAAGCCCTGTGAGTGGATTTGATAGACGGAAACTGAAAGAATCCCGTCGTATATATATATATATATATATATAGTTTGTCTGTGTTTGTCCCCTTGACAACCGATGCTGGTGTGTTTGCGTCCCCGTAATATAGTAGTTCGGCAAAAGCGACCGATAGAATAATTACTAGGCTTACAAAGAATAAGTCCTGGAGTCGATCTGTTCGACTAAAGGCGGTGCTCCAGCATGGCCACAGTCAAATGACTGAAACAAGTAAAAGAATATATATATATATTATATATACTTTATTTAAAAGCAGCAGAAATAAAACAAAAAGCTGTTACTCAGAGTTTCACGTTGTCGTTCGTCGGGTCCGACGAACGGGAACGTGAAACTTTGAGTAACAGCTTTTGTTATATTTCTGCTGCTTTTAAATAAAGTATATTACTCTACCTCTGGCATTTGAGTACTCTTTTTTCCACCTTGTTTCACAAGTATATGCTTACTCCGGTATATATATATATATATATATATATATACACGCTGTATTGAAATATACACAAAAAGAATTAGACCTCAATATATCAAATATAGGATAGTGTAAAAAATATCAGGATATACAGTAAATTGTTGTCATAAAGAGGTATTCCGAGTTTCAAATAACCCACAAAGGTGGATCATCATCTTCAGCCAATGTATATAACATAGTTGTACACAGAAAAATAATTTTAAAATTGCATTGCATCGCTAAAGTTCAAGGGGAGCAACTCATGTAAAATTGAAAATAACAAAAAACAAAAGAGTATGGAAGGGAAGTAACTCTAACATCTATATTGTGTGCAAATATATGTATATATACACACACATATATATATATATATATATATACAATAATACAAATAATATGTGAGTTTATGCATATATACGTACATGTATGTACATACCTACATCTACATGTATATATAGATGCATATCTGGGTACAGGACGTCACAAAAAAAACGTGGACAAAATGAAAAACAGAGCACAGAAAACAAACAGGCCACATAGAGAACATTTCCTTCATCAGCGGCCCCTATTCTAGACTAAGCGTTTCGAAGAGTTAGGGCAAGACGCATGGTTAGAATAGCTCTTCCCGTGGAAACAAATTAAATTAAATTTGTAATGCGGAGGAATTAAGTGGCAAACAGAAAACGAAAGAGTGAAAATAAACAAGAAGGGCTGTAAGCCAGACATGTAAAAAATATCTGTATACTGAACGCTGTGATGTGACGAACTTGAGGGGAAGAGAGAAGAAAGTTCGTGCTAGCTTGGCAGTGGCCAAGAGAAGAAAGGAAGCAGTAGCCGGTCACATGTGACCAGTGAGGGGTAAGGAGAAAGAGTGGTAGAGAGAGAAAAAAAGGGGTGGAAGTTGAACATAGGTGAGCAACGAGAGTCAGGGAGGAAGAGAGAGAGAGAAATAGTAGTGAAAGGGAGAGGGGGGGAGGATACAAAGATAGAGTCGCTTCAGAAAATAAAGTTAAAACTTACTTGCAAAAAGGACGCGTGCGTTCGATCATATAATAATACAAATAATATGTGAGTATATGCATGTGTGTGTGCGTAGGAATATAGGTATGCATATATAGGTACAGGATGTCACAAAACGTGAACAACATGAAATACGAAAATAACGTTGCGTACGCAAAGAACGAGAGAAACAATGGAAAACAAGACAAGTAACATAAAAAACGATACTTCATCAGGTGTCGGCTGTCGTTCTACTCCTTATTTCGAGCAATGAACGACAAGATAAAACTTTGAAGGCAGTTGCTCCCGCGAACCAAAATAAAATTTGGGATTTGCGGAGGGTCGAAGTTGGTAACAAAAACAGGACAAACAACAAACCAAAAGAAACGAATAGAAACAGGAAGGCCGCTAGACTCAGACGAGGTAAGATAGTGAACGCTGGAAGAATATTCTTTGATAAGAGAAGAGACAGACAGGAATGCGTCTGGACTGCACAACAGACTAAAAGAAAAGAAAGATGATCACGTGAGGAAAGGAAAGATGGACGATGGTCAAGTGCGAGTAAAGGAGGAAGAGAGAGAGAGATAGATAGAAAACGGTGAATGGGAGAAAAAAGAATTAGAGAGAGGATGAGAGAAAGCGAAAGGGTGAGAGAGAAAGAGAGGGAAAACAAGAAGAATCTTCTTCCAGCGTTCGCTGTATGTACATATGTGTGTATATATACAAATGTATACATATATTATTTATATTATTATTTGATTGAACGTCATGCATCCATTTCCAAGTAAGTTTTATCTTATATATATATATATAAACTTACATATATGCATATATCCATACATATATGTACATACCGACATCTATATGTATACATACAAGCATATATGGGTACAGGACATCACAAAAAACGTTAAACACAATGAGAAACGAAAACATAAAGACGAAGACAGAAAACGAACTTTTTTTTCAAACAGAGAAACGAGACATGCAACATAAAGAGTATTACCCTTCCTTGCCTTCGAAACGCGGAGTAGATGGAGCAGGGACAACTGAAGAAGGGTATTTCGTCAGTTTTTACGTTCTGAGTTCAAATTCTGCTGAGGTCGACTTTGCCTTTCATCCTTTCGGAGTCGATAAATTAAGTACCAGCTGCATACTGGGTCGATCTAATCGACTGGCCCTCACCCCTTGTGCCTAGAGTAGAAAAGAATATTTCACACTCTTAAGGCTAGCAGAATCGTTACCATGCTGAGCAAAATGCTTAGCTGTATTTTATCTGTTTTTACGTTCTGAGTTCAAATTCTGCCATGGTCGACTTTGCCTTTTATCCTTTCGCCGGTCGATAAAATAACTACTAGTTGAACACTGGGGTCGATGTATTCGACTTATCCCCACCCTTCAAATTTACTAGCCTTGTGCCAAAATTTGAAATTAATAGTTCACACATTCAAATTCTCTTAGAATAACCTTTTTAATTTGATCAGCGCAACGATTAATTAATTCATTTCGAGTATCAGGTGATAAATAACGCGCTTGCATTGCCTTATTTTTAAATTTTCGAAACCTTAACGTTGTTCGAATGGTTAATCTTAGTGTTATAGTGATAATTAATCAGTTCAAAAATTCCCCAAATATTTCCATTCTGTATTTAGCCAACAATGTCGATTTTATCCTTAAAAAGAAGTACTTGCTCTCCAAGGAAGAGTATAACATCCGTTCCACGTTGAAAAATAATTTTCTTTTGGAGCTTTGTCTGGCCTGGATCGTAGATCTGTCATGAGCGTCACGACTTATAAGGTCAACGTTTAACACATTTTCTTTGCCGACAAAAGACTAAGAATACAACACGCCTCGCCCACCACCACTGAAAGGGACGTCGGTCCAGCGTAGGATTGACTTCCCAGCTATGTATTGCTTCCCAGTTACTCATTTGCAGCTGAGTGGACTGGATCAACGTGAAAGGAAATGTTTTGCTCAAGAACACAACGCACCGCCTGATTCAGAAAACGAAACCACGATTGTAAGATCGTGATGTAACACCCTAACCACAAGGCACACGCCTTAATGAACGGCTAAGTTGTGATGCGTAAATAAATTAACACTGGTTGTTAAGCGGTGCAGAGTGATGTAGACACAGACAAACACACACACACACAAGGGGCTTTCACGCAGTTTCCTTTCATTAGATTGTCTCACATAGCATTGATCGACCCGGGGCTTATAATAGAAGGCACTTGCCCAATGTGCTGCGCAGTAAGACTGAACCCAACACCAGGTGATTGCAAGTTAACTTCTTAATCATACACCCATACCAACACCTATGTTTCATTTAAAAAACAAAAAACAAAAAACGGAAATGTATGTCCAAATTTTTCCTTCAGTAATTGTTTCAGAAATGTATTGAAGGTTCATTGACCTCAGCGGAGGTCGGTACCTCTATTTCTAATAAAATCGTTATCAAATAATGTTATATGATCTGATGTCATAAGTTCGGTTGATTTATTTGTCAAATAAGTTGTCTCTTCATTAATCTTGATTGAATGATGTCTTCTGATAACATGAATAAACAATAATTAGTAATTTGTACGCCATTCATCATCATCAACATTATTATTATTACTATTCGGCGATCTGGTAGAATCGTTTGCACGCCGGGCAAAATGCTTAACGGAATTTCGTCTGTCCTTACGTTCTTAGTTCAAATTCCGCCGAGGTCGACTTTGCCTTTCAATCTGCCAGGATCGATAAACTAAATACCAACGAAACACTGGGGTCAATGTAACCGAGTAGTCCCCTCCCCAAAATTTCAGGCATTGCGCCTATAGTAGAAAGGATTATTATCATTGTTGTTGTTGTTATTTGTGATGGGAAAGAGAGGACTCTTGTTCGTAGCTCGTAAGTTTTCTTTGAAATCCGTTGTTTTATTAGTTGATATTTGAATTTTTGTTGAACTGTTTTCTAAATAAGCTAGCTCGCTTTGCTTACAGCGAGCTGGTTCGGCGAAATTTCGGTTTCTAAGGATGAATTTTGAGATTTAAAAATTAACATTTAATATTTCAAATAAAAAAAGAACAATATGGATTCTCAAGTCGAGTGAAGTGATGGCAGTTGGAACAGCCATTATTACATTATTTTCCCACCACTAACTGTTATAGTCGAGAGGCAAATCACTGGCAGCAACAACAACAGCAGCAGAACATTGCAGGATAAAATTTAAAATGGTAGAAGCTCGACTTCCACTACCGCCCCTAACACCACCATCACGATCATCACCAGCACTATCGCCGCCGCCATCAGCACAAACAACGAGAACAGTAACCGTTCTTATTTCTAAACAAAATGGGAATGGTTTCGCATAAGCATTACGTAGAATGAAGAAAGGTGACTGCAGCTTCCCTGAAATTGCTGGCATTGTGTCAAAATTTTAAACCTTAAAGGCGGTGAGCTGGCAGAACGGTTATTGAGTCGGAGAAAATGTTTAGCAGCATTTCCTCCGGTTTTTACGTTCTGAGTTCAAATCCTCCTGTGGTCGATTTAGCCTTTCACCTTTTCGGAGTCGATAAAATAAGAACCAGTTGTGCACTGAAGTCGAACCTACCCCCCTTTCTTTCTCTTTCACTCACTCACTTTTTCTATCTCTCTCTATCTTTCTATCTTCCCCTCTCTCTCTCTCTCTCTCTCTCTCTCTCTGCTCCACTGTCTCTTCATTCCTCAATCATGTAACTAGTATTAAACAATCGAATTTAGACTTTGTTCTCCTGAACACATATTTGCGTGTGTGCATGTGTGTGTGTGTGTGCATGCGCGCGCGCGTGTGTGCCTGCGTGTATGTATATATATAGGAGAATATTGTAGTACGCTTGATGCATTGTGTATTGTTTGTAGACAATAATAATAAATAGTAATAATGTATTTTGAATGGCACAACAATGGACTATAATAACTGGTATAATTCAATCATCCATAGTCTGATATAATATTTCGGAATATAAAAATTCCTTTATCAGATATCCCTAGGGATTGATCGAATCACTGCTACAATCGATTTTCCAACGGCTTTCTTCTTCTTCCTTCTTCTGTCTTCTTTTTTCCCTTTTATTTTTCCTTTTTTTTTTCTTTCCCCGGAAGTAGAATACAATGTAGCAAATACAACAAGTTTTATGTGGGTAGCACAACAAGACCGTTACACATTCGCATCAAAGAACATCTGAACACGAGAGCCTCCTCCTTCAGAAAACATCTAGACAGATGCCAGAACACCGACAAAAGCATAACAGTCGCAATTGAGGCCAATGAAAGAAATTTGGGTAATTTAAGAATTAAAGAAGCTATACTCATACACAGACTAGGGCCCCAAATCAACAACAGGTTGGAGCTTGGCAGTCAATATATTCTCTAGCTACATCTGGATGCGTGTAGGGTTTTTTATGACATGGTCATGTATGATTTATAAAAAAAAAAGGGATGAGAAAAAAAAGAAAGAAGAAGTAAACAAAAAAAAAGCGTTACGGATATGCCAGCACACATGAGCCTGAGACATGGCCGCATTCACGCACTTCTCACGAGGAATTCCGGAAGGAGCTTCGTGAGACCATTTCAGAGACACTTCCGGGGAAAGAAGGAAGAAGGGGGCAAAAAAAGAGAAAAGAAAAAAGCCGTTGGAAAATCAATTGTTGCAGTGATTCGATCGATCCCTAGGATATATCTGAAGAAGGAATTTTTATATTCCGAAATATTATATAAGACTATGGATGATTAAATTATATCAGTTGTTATAGTCCATTGTTGTGCCATTCAAAACACCTTATTAATATATATGTGTATGTATGTATGTATGTATGTATGTATGCATGTATGTATATATGTATGTATGTATGTGTGTAATAGGAATGTACCGATATGTCTATACATGCGTACATATATATATGTGTGTGTGTGTGTATGTTTGAGAGAGAGAGAAAGGGAGAAAAAATGTCACAGATAATGAATCAATGAATAATTAAAAATTGTAGACTTTGATCAAACAGATGTCTGTAGTACAATTAAGCACGTTATTGAACATAATAAAGAGAATAGTTATGAATCATCTTTCGGAACAATAAACTTGGCAGACGATAAAATGACGGCCTCGTTTCTAGGTCGGTATAAGTGTTATCACATAAAAAAAAATCTTTCTTTCCTTTTCCCTTTCTTTTTTTCTTTCTTTCTTTCTTTCTTTCTTCCCACCTGTCTTTCTAATTTCTTTTTTTCATCCTTCTTCTCCATAATATATGACAGCAATTCATATAACATGTATTATTATACAATAAACTGCATAATATCATATAATGAATATGTATATATGTGCATGTGTGTGTTTGTGTGTGTGTGTATGATGTGTATAGATCGATAATAAGAAAAAGATACATTATTTACATCTGACGGATATTTGTCCTCATCTTGTTTGTTCTTAAAACAATGTTTCGGCTGATATACCCTCCAGCCTTCATCAGGTGTCTTGTAGGAAATTTCGAACCTGGGTTCTCATTCCTAAGGTATTTTTCGATGTTGTTGTTGTTATTATTATTATTATTATTATTCAAGTCATTGCTTGGAATCCAACTCGGAATCTTGGGGTTAGTAGCCCGCGCTCTTAACCACTACGTCATATGCCCGTGGGTCCTTCAGAGCTTTCTAGGTGTCGGCTACTTACATTAATTACTGCTTTCACGGGTGGGTGACGGACTTCAGTCTTCATTCTCTGACCTTTGAGTTTCATAAACTTCTTAATCTGGCGTGTCTGTCTACGGGCATATGGCGTAGTGGTTAAGAGCGCGGGCTACTAAGCCCAAGATTCCGATTTCGATCCTAGGCAGTAACCTGAATAATAATAATAATAATAACATCGAAAAATACCTTAGGAATGAGAACCCAGGTTCGAAATTTCCCCAAGACACCTGATGAAGACTAGAGGGTATATCAGCCGAAACGTTGTGTTAACAACAAACAAGATGAGGACAAATATCCGTCAAATGTAAATAATGTACAAAATTCCTCATCTCTTAAATATAGAACGGGAAGAAAAAAGATGACACACTTTTTTATATACATCAACGACTTTCTCGCTGATAATGCATTCCCTGTATATTGCAGAAATGTAAGTCCTTTTTTTGTCCAAATAAATTGCACTTTGTATTCGAGGCTCCGATGAAACTACACGGTGTTATTCAGGCACCCAACTATGAGTCCACTGCATCGTATAGCAGAAACAGTGATAAGTTAATGAAGTTCATGGCACAACCATTGTCATCTCTTTTTCTTGTGCGTGCGCGTGCATGTGTGTATGTGTGTGCGCGCAGGTGTGTTTGTTCTCCGCCATCGCTTGACAACCGGAGTTGGTTTGTTTGCGTCATCGTAACTTAGCAGTTCGGTAAAAAGCACCAATAGAATAAGTACCAGGCTAAAAGTAAAGTATGGAGTCGACTAAAAATTATCTAGTCGGTGCCCCAACATGGCTGCAGTCTAATGACTGAAACAAGTAAAATATGTGTGTATATCTGTGTGTGTACGTACATGTGTATGTATGTACTTGAGTAAACAGAAGGCAAAAATATTAGTGAAATTTCAATATTTCAGATATTCATTGCCTACAGCTGTTTCAGTGATCCTTACATAATACCATAATTATGTCAAAATATAACAAAATATTCATACAAGGCGTAAAAAGCAATATTCGAGGCACTTCTGAAAATGAAGAGTATCATCAGGCGTATAAGACGCGTTTGTTTCTGCTTTTAAATATATCGAAAAATTGTCCCACATCTAATGCAGCTGTAATAAGGATAAAAGACCAAACGCCATAAACTAAGGAACCGAATGAGTGTAAATCTGTTAGGAACAATAATGATATGTAAGAAAATTATTATTTTCTTGGGGTACTATCTGTGATTGTTTACAAACAATATTGTTATGTTGTATAAAAATAAAATTTAAGATTATCAAAATTGATATCATAACCAAAATAGGTAAAAATGTGTGTAAATATCAATTAGCAACATTTAAAAAGGAAAGATTACATAGAATCAGTTTAATATTCATTCATGTACTTAATTACTTATTAGATGGTTTCTATAAAGACTGCTTAGGGCATTTATTTATGGAATACTCGAAAGATAAACATGCTATATATATATTAGTTATAAACCAAGAATCAGATAAAATAAAGGTGTGTACAGATACGCACACATATTTATATATGTGCGCACATGCACACATACACATACACAAATATTTATACGTTTATATGGATATATTGGGTTGGCAAATAAGTTCCCGCCGTTCTTTTTAATTTAAATTGTTTTAAAAGGTTTAATAAATAAAAAAATAATTAATCAATAATGTATTCACCTTTGTTGTTTACAACTTCTTCCCAACGTTCAACAAGATTTTCAATACCTCGTTGGTAGAATTCACCCGATTTCGACTCGAAAAATTGATCCAACCAAGCTCTCAGTTCTGCATCAGTATTGAACGAAACTCCGCGCATAGCATTTGAAAGAGATCGAAACAGGTGGAAATCCGTTGGTGCCAAATCAGGAGAGTACGGCGAGTGTGGCAGCACTTCCTAGCCATGCGTTTGAATGGCTTCCTTGATCATATTGGCGATATGGGGGCGGGCGTTGTCATGCAGCAGAAGAACTCCATGCTGATGATTAGGTCTTTTCTCTTGAATAGCATGTTGAGTCGTTCCATCTGTTGAACATAGAGTTCCGCGTTGACTGTTTGGTTCCATTCAAGCAATTTGTAATGGATAATCCCTTCCCAGTCCCACCATACGCACAACATCATTTTACGCGAATGAAGATCTTGTTACACGCGCGGTGTCGCTTGTTTACCGAGGCTAAGCCATTCCTTACGCTGCTTCATACTGATGCACAGGCACCATTTTTCGTCGCCAGTAACGATTCGGTAAAGAAATCGTTGCTTGTGTCTATGAGTTGACGATTAGCTGTATTTTTGAATAGAATTTATTTTCGATAATTTTAATTGATTTTAATCGATTTAAATTTCTTTTCTATCTGAAAATTAGTTATGAAACACGTGTAGTCATTTTATTATCTTTATCTTATGATAATTACTTTGTATTATATTATACTCATTTATTGTGCTTTTAATTATTAATTTTTCTATATGTGACAGTGGATTTTCATCGATGAGTTCATGAACCTTGGTTCTTTTCCCTAAAACTATATATAAATATATATATATACACACACACACACACACACACACACACACACACACACACACACACACACACACACATGTATGTATGTATGTATGTGTGTATGTATGCGTATGTATGTATATATGTATGTATGTATGTATGCATGTATGTATGTATGTATGTATGTGTGTATGTATGTATGTATGTATGTATGTTTGTATGTGAGTGTGTCTTGGTGCGTGTTGGTGTCCCCGCCAACGGGTGTGAATTTTTTGCACGTTTCCGTAAGATAGCAGTTTGGCAAAAGGAGACCGATAGAATAAGTACCGAATCTAAAGAAAAAGTACTGAAGTCAAGACGGAGTTCCAGCATGGCCGGAATCCAAGAACTGACACAAATTAAAGATAAAGGATAAATATAGATGGTCACGGTTGGAACCTCTTTGATCATTGACTCAACGAAATCAGGCAAATAACGACAACGAGTAATATATCCCTAGTGCTGGCCTAGTTAGATGCCACTCCAAGATGATGAGGCTATGACATAGAACAGAGTTTGGGGCAAATTATTAAACCGTTTCTCTTCATTTTTTTTTACCGATTACAACATAATTAAACATGGCGGCATAATTCGACCTTTGGCAGTTGTGACGTTTTCCCGTTGCTACACGCATACACACACACACGCACACACAAACGTACACATACCTGCACACATGCACACACTTGTACATCCGTACAGAGAGAGTCTCACACGCTTAACTCACACAGATATATGCATAAATGAACACACACGCAGGCACACAGACACACACACGCACGCACACACACACACACGCACGCATGCACACACAGACACACACACACATACACACACACACACAAACGTATACAAACCTGCACACACACATACAGTTGTACATCCGTACAGAGAAAATCTAAGACAACCGATTCATAGATATATGCACAGATGAACACACACACACACACACACACACACACACACACACACACACACACACACACACACACACACACACACACTGATATATATATCAGTTGAACTTTAAACAGTAACGTCACATTATAACTCGCTCCTGCAAAAGGAAGAGCCGTGTCAGTTGGTCTTTACAAACACCCAAAGGCTGCTGCTGTTTGTTCTTTTTCTGACATCTGTAACAAGTGAATGGTGATTTTTTTCTTGCCACCAGGAGACCAACAGCATCAACAAAATAGAATAAAAGTAAAAAACACCAACAACAAGAGCAAAATAATGAGGAGAACTATCAGCATATTACTTGTTTTCAATCTGTGGATATCTTTATCCGCCGCAAATTCGTACTGTCGTAAGTTCAGAAATCTTTCCAACTATTTTATTTTGTAAAGAAGTAAACCCAGTTTTTGATATGTTTCATCTTTTTACATGTTTTAGTCATCAGACTGCGGTCATGCTGGGGCACCGCCTTGAAGACGTTTTTGGTTGAATGAATCGACCCCATTACATAGTGTTTTTTGAAAGCCCGGTACGTCTTCTGTCAGTTTTTGTTGCCGAACACCGCTAAGTTATGGTGATGTAAACACACTAGCACCTATTGTCAAGCGGTAGTGGGGTAGAAACGCAGAACCCCCCCCCCACACACACACACACACACGTACCCGCACGCACCCGCACGCACACGTACACATATGTATATGTATCTACGTGCGCGTGTGTGTGTGTATATATATATATATATATATATATATATATATATATATATATATAGGTAAATGATAGGATGAACTCTAACATACTCCTCAACATTCTGAAGAGATCTGCCAAACCATTTGGCACATCGAAACGTTCGTAATAGACTCATTATATAATCTCCACATAATTAAATCAATGGCTAACTAGCCCAGTTGACTTGCTTCTTCTTGTGTTTGTTTCTCCATTCTCCACATAATATATATATATATATATATATATATATATATATATATATATATATTCCGGAAACTATTTTGAAAAATAGCCCCAATGAATTATATGCAGTGGATGAACTTTTAAATATTGATGTGATTCATAGGATTACCAATATATCCAACAACAAGATGAACTTTACTATAATTATATACTGAATTCTTAAATATTCTGAAAAACCTACCAATTTTAAAAAAAATATATACCATTTAAAATTTCTACAAATGAAAAATATGAATTTTCCAAATTATAGGAGGGATTACTTTTACAAACTCTTAAAGGACATTTTAATATTTTTAATATTCTGAATATTTTTTAATATTTTAATTAATATCATCTTATTATATATACCATTCGTTTTTAACACGTATATAATAACTCCATTCATCTCTGAAGAGCGGAATTATTGCCAGTATGCTTATCTATATTGATTACATTGTGGAGGCAATAATGTCCGTGAAACGATCGTCAGATGCTTTTTAATTTTTAGACTTTCATAATATTTATACTCAATTACGCATACATTTTTATATACATTTATATACGCATGTATTTTTATGTACATTTATATTTTTTATATATATTTATATTTTGTACATCTTAAATTTTAATTTAATTATAATTCAAAATTTTACTGTGTCACATTAAACATATATCTTTCGGAAATTTTGATATTGATTTCCTGTGAATATTATTAATAATCTTATAAATTTATTAATGATATAAAAACATGTATATATCTATTTGCTCAAAGTAATAGAGCACTTAATATAAGCTCAATAAAATATTCCATTTTGAATATTCTTTATAAAATTTATATATATATATATATATATATATATATATATATATATATATATATATATATAAACAATTGCAGCGTGGAAGGTGTTTATAAGCCATTTAAAATAACACACAAAAGCCGTCAGATTCATTTGAACATTTAAATTTAATTTGTCAAAATATGTTATTTTAAATGGCTTATAAACACCTTCCACGCTGCAATTGTTTTCGTTCCAGCACACGATCTCAGATCAGGTCGCTTGCTATGCAAGTACATCTCTCTCTCTCTCTCTCTCTATATATATATATATATATATATATATATATATATGTGTGTGTGTAAATTTGGATTTTTATCCCTAATATTATTATATACATACATATATATATATATATATATATATATATATATATATATATAATGATAATAATATTAGGGATAAAAATCAAAATTTACATATATATATATATATATGTAAATTTGGATTTTTATCCCTAATATTATTATCATTATTATATATATATATATATATATATATATATATATATATATATATATATATATATATATATATATATATATATATATATATATATATATATATATATATATATATATATATATATATACAAGTCAGTAAATAGTGGGGTTGTGTTAACCGCACGTGGAGAAATAATAGGAAAATGAAAAAAAGCCAGAATGCTGAACTGGAAGCACATTTTAATAAAGATTTTTTCTAACTGGTTTTCATTGCGAAGAAGCAAATTATCAAGAAGAAGGAGAATGAAAATTTTTTTTACAAAGAAGTACAAAATGAAGAAAATAATATATAAAACAATAATATATTAAAAAATAAATATACCCATACGTTATATTGTCTTTGAGCTTTTGTAGTTCAATAGTAGTTCATGTATAAATTGGTAGGAAGAATAAGGATGCATGAGAGTTGAGAGTTTTGTTAGGTTTAAAAAAAGGGTTAAAAGTTTGTGTTAAGCAGGAAATGTGGTGTCAAAACAGGAAGTGTGTGTAAGGGGAGACAAGTGTTTTTAGTTGGAGTTATGAACTCTTTTTTTCAACAGGAAGTTTGTGTCTGTTCATAGAGAAATAAGGTCACTGAGGGGTGTGTGTGTTAAGAAATGGTTGGAATTTCTCTATGAAAAGATTCTCCTTGTTGATTCTTTCTTGTGTGGAGATTCTGTCTTTACATTGATAGAAAGAGAATATAATGAATTTAGGGTTTTTGTTTC
>NC_142941.1:14772673-14777673 GCF_046866305.1 Octopus bimaculoides
TGAAGAGAAAGGTCACGCCGATAAACTGATGACCTACATGAACATGAGGCAATCTCCACCTAAAACCCCATCTGTTACGGTAGGTGCATTTATTGATTATTTTTTAAGATGCTGTTATTTTATTCTTTATTTCAATCAACTCTATATCCATTGTCTTGCACATATTATGTCAGCCTTGTAAAGCAGAAAGGGCAAAGGCAAAGTCGATCTAAGATTAAAGTATGTCACGAGGATATAACGTGCGACAGGGTTTGTACAAAGCACTAATTCTGCCATCTCTCGCCGACACACACACACTCTCTATGTGTCTGTCTGTCTGTTTGTCTGTCTGTCTGTCTGTCTGTCTGTCTGTCTCTCTCTCTCTCTCTCTCTCTCTCTCTCTCTCTCTCTCTCTCTCTCTCTCTCTTACACAGGTACACACACACAAAACGTATCCAAACGAGATGGACTGAATAGACTTTATTACATGTCACTACAATTGTTTCAATGCATCATTACCACCTGTTCCTTACTGAATGTTACATATATTATGAAAAAAAAACCCAAAACATTTGGCTAATATCACTCAGTAATAGTAGCATATGCGCTTCTTCGGGTGAATACATTCAGAAGCTCTGTTAGATCACGATCAGATTCTCTATATTCTATACCTAGAGTGAAACATTGTTTTTAGCACACAACAGACAAAGAAAGGCAAACGACAAAAGCCAGTTGCACACTCATTCACCTTAAGCCACAAACTCGTCCTCACCAGCTGAAATTTTAGGAAAGATAAAATAGAATATTTAAGCATAAGAAGATCAATAAGAGATAAACATCATCAAAAAAGAGTTCTTGTTCACTTTTCCACTTCAAAGGAATCCCTGTAGCATCTGTTGCAAACCTTGGTATCGCGGCTCGTAACACGGAGGAAAGAAAAATCAATGAAAATAGTGGGGCTTGGCCAGCCGCTATCAGTTTGTTTCGCTCACCGTCGAGACGTCGGGTGTTCTCTGACCCTGTACTACCACTTTCTTCTGCAAAATACGGATAGCGGCGGCCCGTCGGAGAAACGAGCCCTAGGAGGAGGAGTGACTGCTGTAACGAGTGTCGCTGTCCATTTTCCATAACAATGTCATTGCGGCTGTTACCGCGGGGTGCGGGTGAGCACCCGCCTTGTTCTGGGATATGTGGGCTATCGTCCCCTCCCCGCCATCTTCCGCTGATTTACTCCATCACCACTACCACCTTTTTTCTTTCTTATTTCGCTTCTTTACTGTTTCCGCTTTAAATGTACACAAATTTAGACGAAAAGTATACGAGACATAGAATACATAATTCTACATATTCCTTAAAATTTTTAGAAAATCAGACAGAGGGTTTTGATTTTATTGAAGAATGATTGATCTGCATAATAAAAGGAAACACAGTGTATACAGGTTTGGCCAAAAGTCACCCGACAATAAATCATAATTCCGTAAATGTTATCTGTAATTCTGTACTGACGCGAATGGAAAAATGTGTTGCTCAAGAAGGACTTCAGTTTGAACAATGTTCATGCTTCGTATTTAGATGTTTTTATGAAACGCATTCAGTTGTTAAACATAAATAAATCTTGGAATTAAATAGTTTTGATTTATTGTCAGATGACTTTTGGTCAACCTTATATATATATACTTACATATATACATACATACATACATACATATATATATATATATATATATATATATATATATATATATATATATATATATATATATATATATATATATATATATATAACGTGAAGTATATTTGCCACTTAAATGCGGCTGAACCCTAAGGGTGGATGTTACTGTTGCTTTTAGCCCCAGGAGAACACCTCCTCCAGCTGGCTATTGACACACATCTGTGTCCTGTCTGTATTTGCAAAGGGAAGTCATCCTTCCCATGCAAATACAGACAGGGCACAGATATTATATGCGTGAGTGTATGTATGTATGTATGTATGTATGTATGTATGTATGTATTCATGTGCGTATGAATGCCTGTATGTATATGCATTCATACGTTTGCGTAAAAACTTTGTTATATTACCTTTGAAGTATTGCATGCATCTATACAACAGCATCAATGTGAAAACTTTATTTTTTTTTTGTCTAGACTTGCGAAGATTTAAAAACTAGCCTTAAGTCAGTAAGTATTTAAACTGTGTTCTTTTGTGTTCTTTGTGTGTACAGTATCGTGTATAATTATGTTTTGAACTGCATGCAATAGTTTCCATTCTCTACGTGCAGTGTTGTATACGGTGCCTTTATAATGAAGTATTTATACACACACACACACACACACACACACACACACACACACACACACACACACACACACACACACACACATCTCCTGAAAAAAGAACTTCTAACTTCCGGTCAGCCATTATTAGCCATTATTATGATTGACCGTTGACTGAACACTATTCAATTTTTTTCTCCGTGTTTTTCTCCTTGTCTCCGTATTCTTTCTGTTGAAGAGCGTAGCTCGAAACGTCAAAGACTTTCCGTATTCCTGAGCGTCATACTAATACATCCTTTTGTTATTTACACCACCTGTCCTCGTCTGTTGTTGTTTTTTCGTATATTCTCCCATATATATATATATATATATATATATATATATATATATATATATATATATATATATATATGTATGTATATATATATATATATACCGAATTATATATACCGCTGAAACTTTCAGAGATCGTTGGCCTCGTGACTGGCCCGAACTGATTAGATCTTGGGATCGATCCGGTACCGGACAAGGATTCTGGATTATTTTTCCGTTTTTTTTTCACTTAATTTTTGAGGGCAGTCGCGTTCATTTTTTGTATTTTCTTTTGTGAGAGTAGTCGAGTTTATTTCAGACATTTTCATTTAAAAAATCATCTCTGGTTAATCGTTGAGAAGACGTTGGTGTTGCCTTGGCGGAGGTTTACGCTCTCTGAGTGCTCTTGTTGTTCATGTTATCTTGTAGGCAAAGTTGAATAAGAGGTTTAAGGCATCCAAGAACTATAAAAGTATAACTCTACTACTGCTTTTCTAAGAATTGCTGTTGTTGTTGATACTATTGCTGCTGTTGCCCCTGTCGCCGCTGCTGCTGCTGGTATTGTTGGCATTGTTGCAACAATTTCTTTTCCTCAACAGACCCTGCCCTGTTTAACATTGTTTGAAAACAGATCAAAGAGATAAAGGATCTCATCACCTTTAAATCGAGTCTGGGCAAAATTCTTCAAGGAATACCAGATAAGCCACCGATACCATGATACAACTCACTCAACAAGAACTCCCTACTCGGATTGGCCATGATACCACAAAACTTAACTAAAAATGGATTTAGCTAATCCTATCATCTGATATTAATTTAGACACGGCCTGGACCCACCTTTGATCGAAACATATCTAAGTTATCTATACAGACACACACACACACACATATCTATACATATATCCATCCATACATATATATATAAATGTATATATATATATATATATATATATATATATATATATATATATATATATATATATATATATATATATATATACAAATTAGCATGAAGCATAAGGATGCATAAAAGCATCAACCTGCTAGAAATAAGAGCTAAAATCTTAATTAAACCACTGTAAAGCACCAAAATGGCAGAGAAATAACAGTAGGCGAGGAAACGGAAAGAATTAATATATTCAAAAGCACATCTATGAGAGATTATGCTATTTACGATATATACACACCCGAGTTTCAGCTGCTGGAAAATTAATCCTTGAGCCTCTTCAGTGTAGACTACCTGGTAAAAATTCATGTCCATCACATGGTCCGTCACATGTCAGCACATGGTGCAAAAATATTTATAAACAAAACATTCAAACACTAAAGTTTGAAATAAGATGTTACTGTGTTAATATCATCTGTGGATAAAATTTAAAATTGATGGTATCAATAGCAATACCATAGGTGGTTCGTAGGTAAATAGCATTATTAAGCTATGATATACAAATTAGCATGAAAGATAAGGATACAAAAACCATCAACCTGCTAGAAACAAGAGCTAAAGTCTAAATTAAACCACCATAAAGCACCAAAATAACAGACGAATAACAGTAGGCAAGGGAAGGGAAAGAATTAATATATTCAAAAGCACATCTATGAGAGATTATGCTATTTACGATCTCTACATACCCGTGTTTCGGCTTCTGAAGATTTAACCCTTCAGCCTCTTCAGTGTAAACTACCTGTGTTGATACCGTCAATATTAAATTTTATCCACTGATGATATTAATAGTACTCTTTTCTCTTTTGCATGTTTTAGTAATTTGACTGTGGCCATGCTGGAGCACCGCCATAAGTCGAGCAAATCGACTCCATATGCGACTAAAGTAATGGTAGAATAATTTTATCATGAAGAACATTCTAGCAACGGTTTCAGTCTTTGTGACTTTTTCAACTTAGAGTAAAGCATGAAAAACTATTAAGTTGTGGAAAAATTAAATGGAAACTTTCTAAAACTATTTCCATAGTTTTCAGATACATGGGACATTTTCGTTTTTTCTCTCTCTCTCTCTCTCTCTCTCTCTCTCTCTCTCTCTCTCTCTCTCTGTTTTACTTTTGTGAAGGCTCGGCAGGTAGGTAGTAGCAGGAATATTTAATATGAGGGATGTGGGTTCTTGGTTTTGATTGTTTAAGCAGCAGTAGCCGAGGAAGAAGAAGAAGAAGAAGAAGAAGAAGAAGAAGAAGAAGAAGAAGAAGAAGAAGAAGAAGAAGAAGAAGAAGAAGAAGAAGAAGAAGAAGAAGAAGAAGAAGAAGAAGAAGAGGGAGTAGGAAAAGAAGAGAAAGAATAAGAAAAATACGGGAGTGGTATAACAGTAATAGCGCTCTTAAATGGTCAAGTGACCTAAAAGTAACCTGTTCTGGTTATAGTAGTAGTGATTGGAATTGTTCTGTTCTGTATTTGAAGACAATGGAAATATTTTTAAAAAAGCATT
>NC_142941.1:14782673-14785173 GCF_046866305.1 Octopus bimaculoides
TGTGTGTGTGTGTGTGTGTGTGTGTGTGTTTGTCCCCCACCACCGCTTAACAACAGGTGCTGGTGTGTTTATCTCTCCGTAACTTAGTGGTTCGGCAAAAGAGACCGATAGAATAAGTACTAGTCTTTTTTAAAAAAAAGCCGTAGGGTCGGTTTGCTCGACTAAAATCCTTCGAGAGAGAGAAAAGGAAAGAGAGAGAGAGAGAGAGAGAGAGAGAGAGAGAGAAGGAAAGAGAGAGAGAGAGAGAAAAGGAAAGAGAGAGAGAGAGAGAAAAGGAAAGAGAGAGAGAGAGAGATAGGGAGAGAAAAGAAGAAGTAGTAGCAGTAGTAGTAGTAGTAGTAGTAGTAGTAGTAGAAGCAGAAGAAGAAGAAGTTGTAGTAGTAGTAGTAGTAGTAGTAGAAGAAGAAGAAGAAGAAGAAGAAGAAGAAGAAGAAGAAGAAGAAGAAGAAGAAGAAGAGGTGTATCTTCCAATATATCCTTCCTAGTTTTAAGACATTAGGTTTGTGATTTAAGGGAGATTTCACTGTTGTTTCTAGCTGATTGAGTGATCACGAAGAAGTTCCGTCGCCGTTGCACAGGAGTTCATGGCTGAGCGCAGTTGGGGCGTCAAAACTTTAAAAAACTGACTTAATTAACGACGTTGCCCTCCACCCTCGGGATATCATGTATTTAAGTATTTTATGTCTTGTTTATATAAGCTAAGGAAGTATTTACGAATTCAATTCATTTTGCTTATTTCAGTTGAAATATTTCATTGCGGATGAATTTCTAGAGGAGCAGCTTAAGTCCATCAAGCAATTCGCCGACTACGAAACACAACTGAAGAAAATGGGAAGTGGCTTGGGCTTCTATATTTTCGACCAGTGGTTTCGTCAGCATAAATAAAGGAAAGTATTAAAAGGAAAATATTTGTTAAAAGCCACATATATTCATATAGTTATACAATATAATAACGTCATAAACACTTTCTCTTTCCTTCTCTCCTTCTTTTTCCTTTCTTTCTCTCACTCTTTCTGTCTCTCTGTCTTTCCTCCTTTCTTTCTCTCCAGTTTCCATATTTACTTTAAACTGAAACATAAAAGATCGATCCTACTTTCCTAAACAGTTATAAAAGGATGAAAACAACATCCTTTTCACTAACACTAGTAGCCAGATGAAAGAATGATCTAACTAAAATTTTTACTTTACTCTCTTCTAGTGGTGGCTCGTGTATAGGAACTGCGGAACTGCAGCGCCCCCTATTATCACTCGATATTATCGATAGCATTCAATATAATGAGTCCTTTTCCCTTTAATTCTTTATTCGTACTTGTACATTATATAATCCTTAAGCCATCCCCTAGTTTATGAAAAAAAAATCCTTGTATAGAACTGTGCACTTCACAGTTCCAGCGACGCGGTGTTTGACTATTGTGCGCATGCTCACATGTCCGAGATAGGGAGCTTCACGCTAGGGAGAGAGAGCACTGTGCTTCACCCAGTGCCGACCCCGGTGTGCTGGTGAAAGGTAGTATTTCTTTTTGAATCCGCGTGTGTTGTGCTTAAAATCGTGTTTATATTCTTGAATGTGATAAAGTGTAGAATTAGATTATTATCCTGCTTCCAGCTTCAGTGTTGATGCCAGGATTTGAAAAACAGGGCACATCTCCTCCCCTTATTTTGTGATTTAGCGGGAGGGGTCTTTGAGAAACAAAGGGGAATTCACGGTGATATTCAGTGAATAAATTAAACACACTACCCGGCAGTGGCTAAAACGCGAACCGATCAAGTTTATGTATAAATTTTCTTTTTATATGTTTGTTTCCTTTTACACAATATTAAAATAACGGTTAAAAATTTTCTGAAGCAGCACCCCACTAATTTTATCTACGAGCCGCCACTGCTCTCATCAAGAAAATTATACGATATCTAATCTGATACAAATAACTTCCAAGGACCCAATCGCTACTGACTAACTAGTGTTACATCTATTTCATTTTTAGTTATCACAAAGCTGTAATTCCACATCTATCTAAAGTCCTTGATATTTCTCAAAGCTTTCTTGCTTTCATGAAAGTCGTTTCGGTTAACTTCGAATATTACGCCAGCTTCGACATTAGATTTCATTACATGTTTCAAACATAGTACTAGGCCTCGGCATTTGAGTTGGCTGAAATATTTGTATTGAACAACAGACAAGATAGCCATAGACCTGCAGAAGGAAGTACATCGGCCATGATGACAATTTGTAGGCACTCTCACAAAAAGTTATGACCAACTGGGGGCTTGAAGAACTAACTGTATGTTGTTGTCTTTGAATGTTTTTCAGTGCTGTAAGAGTGTAAAAATGAAATAAGTAAAAATGGAATACCAGGACGATTTCAAACAATTGCACTACACATTGATCTTGTGTCCATTCAAGAAGAAACAATGATGGGTGATGAGGCACAAATCGACACCAAAAATAAATAATCGAATAAAAACAAAAATAAACAAACAAAACATTAGACACGAAAGAAAT
>NC_142941.1:14787673-14800173 GCF_046866305.1 Octopus bimaculoides
TATCTATCTATCTATCTATCTATCTATCTATCTATCTATCTATCTATCTATGTATCTGTCGTCTGCCTTTCTGTCTGTCGTCTGTTTTTCTATCAATCAATCAATCTATCTATCTATCTATCTATCTATCTATCTATGTATCTGTCGTCTGCCTTTCTGTCTGTCGTCTGTTTTTCTATCAATCTATCTATCTATCTATCTATCTATCTATCTATCTATCTATCTATCTATCTATCTATCTATCTATCTTCAACCAGCTATTCTGTTTATATGTCTGTGCACACGTTTGAATGTGGTGTGTGCCAGAGGGCTTGCAAATCCAATGGGGGTCTTAAAAGACATGTTAGGATCCACGATGAGCAGAACTTACCTGCAGGTATTGATAGTGCAAATCAGAGGTGCAATCTGTGTGGGTGTTTTTCAAAAACACTGTCTGGTTTAAAAAGCCACATCAGACGCCATGAAAGGGCTAAGGTGTAGGTGCAGGAGGTGGTCAAACTCTGTAAGGAGTAGACAACCACCACCATATATATATATATATATATGTATGTATGTATGTATATATATATATACACGTATATGCATATAAGCATACATACGTGCGTGCATTTGTGTATGTTTGTATGTATGCATGTATGCATATGATATGATGTGATGTTTGATTCTAATCACTAGACCTCGTACACCTGACCCCGTCTCACAAATTCCTTACAATTTCATACTGCAATAAAACAGCGATTATACTCTATGACCATATACTCAGAAACTCTATCCCAGCTTTACTCGTCCCCTAAAACAAAAGGGCCTAAGCAAACGAATGCAAAAGAAAGTATACCATCAAAAGGAAACGATTTTACTATACTATTTAAGTTAAATAAATTCATTGTTTTTCTTTTCCAAAACAACAACGAAGACCCAACGCTTGTCGATGGTTTGTAAAATTTATAGAACAACAATGAAAGTTTTTAATAAAAAAACTTTAAAAACACACTCTTGCTTTCGTCTTCTTTCTATTATGTTTTGTTAGCCTTTATCTCTTTTCTCTTTATCTCACTTTAGACTTGATCCTTTACAAGAAGAAATAGTTTTCCTCTTTTCTCTCATGCTTCTGCCATATTCTGACCGAAAAGCCGCCTACCACTCACGGTTCGTAGTCTTGCGCGAATTGTATGGCGACTAAAACTCGTGCTGGTGGCGCGAAAGAAAAAGCAAAAAGTGCCCACTACATGCTGTGAAATGGTTAGCGTTAGGAAGGGTATCGAGCTGAAGAGAACATAGCAAAGTAGAAACTGGAGTATGATGCAATCCATTTGGATCATCGGATCCTGTCAACTCTTCTCAGCATGGAACGCAGACGTTAAATGCTTCTGCTGTTGTTGCTGCTACTGCTGACGATGATGATATACGAAACAAAGTCTCCATTAACTTTATAAACACTCTATACAAGTTTAACCCATTCAAGAAATAGAATCTCAGTGTAGGACAATTCCGAAACAATGAAAATCAAAAGATACAAAACGTTCTGTGAGAAACACATATAAATAAACATTTATGTCAAACATACAGTAGCGGCCCTAATATAAAGGTCAGTATGAGTAAGTGTGTTGAAATATTTATCATAGAAATTAACAAAACGTTGAGATAAGGTATTTTACACATATTTGGATATATCTAATATCTACCTTTCGTTAGTAGAGTGGTATTAAGCTGCTTGAATGGAATTGATTGAGTAGAGTTAGCAGAGTAACTGGATTGAGTGAAGTGGCATGAATGAAGTGGAGTATAGTAGAGTTTGTGGATAGAGTGAATGAGAGGGAGAGAGAGAATTCCTCACTTTCGAAATAGTAGTTATATCTTAGGACGGTCGTTATACCAATAAGCATACGCACTGGCTTCAAGTTTCCTCCTACGCCTTGTGAGTGGATTTGATAAACAAAAACTAAAAAAAAGTGGGATTAAGCTGTTAGTCAAGCATTATATTCATCAAAAGTTGATTTCGGTTTTTTAAAATTCCGAAGCTGTTATAATTGTTATAACTGTTATGGGGACGTAAACACACAAACACCGGTTGTCAAGCGACAGTGTGGAGACAAACACAGACACAAAGACACACACACACACACACACAGTGTGTTTGTGAAGTAACGCAACACACTAGAGTTCTCTCCCATCGATCTCCCATTGATCTCTCCATTAAGATTCTTTCGATTAAGAACGCCAATGGGAGGAGATCGATGGGAGAGAACTCTAGTGTGTTGCTTTACTTTACAAACACCCTGCAAAGTAGGTTGGTGACCAGAAAAGTGTCCAACCCCAATTAACTGCCATTCTAAGCCAAGCGAATTTGAAAAAGACGACGTTAAATAGAATCAACATCGTCTGCTGGAGATACTTCAAGGGAGGCAACTCTTTTGGCCTCAAGTGCATGGTATGTTAATAGCAATGTAGAAAAGAGATTCTATGAAGATAGGAATTGTCTGATGTTCTCTAGACATGATGAGTGTTCGTTTGGAAATTCATAATCCCACTTTTAGAATGCCCCCACCCTATACAGACGTGTGATTATGTATATGTATGTTTGGTCCTTCCCATTCTGACGGAAGAACATGATGTATGCATGTATATGTACATATATGTATGTGTGTGTGTGTGTGTGTGTGCGTGTGCGTGTGCGTGTGTATACACACATTTTTATGTGTAAATATATATATATTATTATTAAAATAGTAAGAAGTTTGAAGGAATACACTTACTATGCTAAGTATGTAGAAGATAATTTTTAAAATAGCCTAAAGTAATCTCCCTTGTAGATCACACGCCAAAGTAGCACCTATTTATGTGTATGTGTGTGCGTGTGTGTGTGTATGTATATATATATGTATATATATGTATATGTATATTTATGTGTGTGTTTATATATATATATATATATATACTTGTCATAGAGCTGCCCTTCGGGCGGCATTCCGGCTAGCTCCTGCGGAGGGCACTTTTGAGGGCTTTGGCCCCATTATCGGGTCGGAAAGCGGCCCTCTACGCTTGCGTAGTGTAATGGACTCGGACACAGTATACGTATCTCCTGGTATTAATCATGCGATACCCTATTTTATACTCCCTGCCCAACATATATGCTTTACTACTTAAGGAACTGATTCGCTTGAATCCTAAAATCTACATACATAGGAGGTGGTATGAAAAAGTTCCCGGACTAGTTCAGTATGTCACCAACAGATAGCAGCACACAGTTGCACGTAGAGTGAGACCGAGCAGCGACATGCATGAGACAGTGTACCGAGTGACATCGCAAGTTGTGAAATTTGTGTTCTTGCGATGTCACATATACGCTGTCGTCTGCGTTTTTGTCATGGACAGGAAAGGTGGAAGAAAGAGCCAGCGTGAAATTTTGCGTTCAACTCGGAAAGTCTGCTACAGAGACATTGAGCGTGATTAGGCAAGCTAACGGCAACGAAGCAAAGGCGTCCTATGCAATGTCTAGAGTGGCACGGGCGTATAACAGGGTCACAGCTCAATCAAAAACTTGCTCATTGTTTTTTTGACATCCGCGATCCTCGGTATCGTGCATGATGAATTCGATCCCCCAGGGCCAGACCATCAATTGAGAGTTCTACTGTGACATTTTGAAATGTTTAAGGGAAGGAGGACGTTCAGCTAGAGCAACTTGATTTGTGGAGCGCGAAGAATTGGGTTCTTCGCGACAAGAAGACACCCTGTCACCGAGCTCCCGCCAGTTTCTCACCAAAGACAACATGGTATCACTTCCGCAACCACCCTATTTGCCAGATTTAGCATGTGCAGGCTTCAATCTCTTTTCCAGGACGAAAATAAAGCTCAGAGGTCGCTGATTTAACACCATTGTCGAGGCTGGATTCCAAAAGTGGCAGGAACGCTAGGACTGGATAAATTCCTGCGCAAGTTGACTATTTCAAAGGAGATTATGTTGAAACTTAGGTAAACAAGCTAGGCGAGCTGGCAGAAACGTTAGCGCGCCAGGCGAAATGCTTAACGGTATTTCGTCTGCCGCTACGTTCTGAGTTCAAATTCCGCCGAGGTCGACTTTGCCTTTCATCCTTTCGGGGTCGATAAATTAAGTAACATTTACGCACTGGGGTCGATGTAATCGACTTAATCCCTATGTCTGTCCTTGTTTGTCCACTCTATGTTTAGCCCCTTGTGGGCAATAAAGAAATAAGAAACTTAGGTAAATAAGCTGCTATTTTTTATTAACCTTGTAGTATTCAAACATGCCATACCCTAACCAAATATTCTACCTTTTGTTTATGTTCAAACTGGCCATATCTGGCTCCACACTTTTAATTTACGATGTCATTCTAAAAATATACAATCACATCATCAATATTTCATCATCAAAAGTAAGAGATAAGGCATGATTTAACAAAAGACATTGTGAATTAATAGGCAATACTCTTGACAGAGCAATTTGAAGGCTAAAGGGTCAAACATAACTAGTCCGGGAACTTGTTGATACCACCTCATTTATATATATATGTATATATAGATGTATATATATATATATATATATATATATATATATATATATATATATATATATATATATAATGTATGTATATATATATATATATATATATATATATATATATATATATATATATATATATATATATATATATATATATATATATATATATATATATATATATATATGTACAAGACACAGACACATTGAAGGACACGCATGCGTAGACACATACAATAGGAATACAAAATACAAAATGGCTGATAGTTAGCAAGGTGAGACACACATAAGAAAGAAAGAAACAAAGGACCACTGATGAGGTCACAGAAGTGTAACGAAAGAAGTCTGGCCGAAATAAGATTAAGATTAATGTAATATAAAGCTGAAGCAAATTAACACCAAATATACAGTGCGTGTGTGTTTTTATTGGCTAAACTGGCAATATGACCATCCCCAAGTACAACAATATATATATATATATATATATATATATATATATATACATATATATAAATTTTTATATATATATATATATATATATATATATATATATATATATATATATATATATATATATATATATATATATATATATATATATATATTTATATATATTTTTAAACCAAAAATTAGGCAAAAATATTGTATCTGTTAACGAACGTAGCAAAATACTCACAAGTGAGTTTTTGTATTTATATCGATTTAAATGAGAGCCCCAAAACTGATCCATTGAAAATACTTTATTATAATAATAATAACAATGAAAATGACCTATGATCATTTCGATGCAATATCCAGATTGATTCATGCATATTATAAAATATTATAAAATATAATAAAATATGGGATACTGCATCTCCTCGGGGCCTTATTATTATTAGTAGTAGCACACAGACAAGAAAAATAGATAACATTTATATACAACTTTCATAGTTGACCTATGAAAACATGAATCTTGTATTTATGTTTATAACTCCAACGATCTTTTTAGAAAGGTGCAGCGTTCTGGATTGGTTCATTACTGAACTGCATAGTCTACCATCATTAATTTGAATCATTTGCTTGATATGTTCATGATTTCAACACCATTATGATGTACGGTTGTATTTCATCTCATGTCTTTTCAACATTTTTTGCGTGTTTTCATAGGTCAACTATGAAAGTTGTATATGAATGTTATCTATTTTTATTGTCTGCCTGCTACTACTAATAATAATAAGGCCATGAGGAGATGCAGTATCCCATATTTTATAATATTTTATAATATTTTATAATATGCATGAATCAATCTGGATATTGCATCGAAATGATCATAGGTCATTTTCATTATTATAATAAAGTATTTTCAATGGATCAGTTTTGAGCTCTCATTTAGATCCATATATATATATATATATATATATATATATATATATATATATATATATATATATATATATATATATATATATATATGCATACATACATGCATCCGTGGAGGCGCAATGGCCCAGTGGTTAGGGCAGTGGATTTGTGGTCATAGGATCACGGTTTCGATTCCCAGAACAGGTGTTGTGAGTGTTTATTGAGCAAAAAACACCTAAGGCTCCACAAGGCTCCAGCAGGAGATGGTGGCGAACGCTGCTGTACTCTTTCACCACAACTTTCTCTCACTCTTACTTCCTGTTTCTATTGTGCCTGTAATTCAAAGGGTCAGCCTTGTCACACTGTGTCACGCTGAATATCCCCGAGAACTACGTTAAGGGTACACGTGTCTGTGGAGTGGTCAGCCACTTGCACGTTAATTTCACTAGCAGGCTGTTCCGTTGATCGGATCAACTGGAACCCTCGACGTCGTAAGCGACTGAGTGCCAACAACAAAAAACATGCATACAAACACGCACATAGATACATGCATGTATACAGCATATATATACATATGCATACACACACACACACACACACACACACACACACACACACACACAAACACACACACACACACACATATACACATCAGGTTGAGTAAAAAGTAAGCAACATTTTTAACCATGAAGATTTTTTTGCATGTACCCCCATTTCAACATTTCATCCGCTAATTACTCCGGCAGGAGCTATTCGGATAGAATGGGGCATGCCAACGTTAGGCCGAAACAGCTGTAAGTTTATGTTTATTCTTAAATTCCTTATGTACTCTTATTTGTAAACCCGGTTGTCAATATAACATGGTTTGTCATAAACACTTGTATTTTGTGGTTTTTTTGTCACTTTAGTTACAAATTAAGTTAATTAATTCAACGGGATAAACTGTCTGCAAGTCGTTGGGTACAGCATATTCTCCTCCATTTTCTAATTACTATATAAATTTAGGGTAAAATAACCCCACACCCTTTTACCCGCACCCACTTATTACACTTGGTAAAACACTAGTGTAACAATAATTGGGTACCCTCCCAGCAGTATATTGGATAGATCTATCCCTTAGTGGGTTGAATCCTCAACCGCTAAATTACGGGAACGTAAACACACCAGTATCGGTTGTCAAGCGATGTTGGGAAGACAAACACACACACACACATATACGACAGGCTTCTTTCAGTTTCCGTCTACCAAATCCACTCACAAGGCTTTGGTCGGCCCGAGACTATACTAGAATGTATGTATGTATGTATATATATATATATATATATATATATATATATATATATATATATATATATATATATATATATATATATATATATATATATATATATGTATGTAATAGAATTTTTCTGAATTTTCAGATTTTTTTATATGCTAGGCCACTTGATTTGAAATTGAATTAATATTCAATTTATCACCCTCTATATATAAATATGTATACATGTATATATGTTGATATATACATATATACATGTATACATGTTGATCTCTTCTCTCTCTTTCTCTCTCTCTCTCTCTCTCTCTATCTATCTGTCTATGTGTTTGAGTATTTGTGTATATAAACGTATATATGTATACATTTATAGTTTTGTGTGTAGGCGTGTATCTGTGCCTTTGTGTGTGGATGTGTGTGGATGTGCGTGTGTGTGCGTGTGTGTGTGCATTTGTACGAGTAAATGAATGCAAACAAAATAAAATAAATAAAATAAAAAAATATTAACCAATTCATAAAGTTGTGTCACTGTAATTAAATATTTTTGACTTCATTCAACAAACATACGGAGTGCATAGTGCGTGAATTACTGTATAAAATGGGAGTGATGTGTGGTCGTGGCAGAGCATTGCAGATAACCCAGCTTAACGAGAATCCTTCCTTATGGGCGCAGTAGTGGCTGTGTGGTAAGTAGCTTGCTTACCAACCACATGGTTCTGGCTTCAGTCCCACTACGTGGCATCTTGGGCAATTGTCTTCTACTATGGCCTCAGGCCGACCAAAGCCTTGTGAGTGGATTTGGTAGACGGAAACTGAAAGAAGCCCGTCGTCGCCATGATAGATCGCTGACCACGACATTAAAATTTTTTTTTTCTCCTTGTTTTCTCCTTATTTCTTTCTGTTGAAGAGCGTAGCTCGAAACGTTAAAGACTTTCTCTATTCCCGAGCGTTAAACTAATACACCCTTTTGTTGTTTACACCACCTGTCCTCGTCTGTTGTGTTTTTTTTCGTAAATTCTCCCATGTATATATATATATATATATATATATATATATATATATATATATGTGTGTGTGTGTTTGTGTGTCTGTGATTGTCCCCCCACCATCGCTTGACAACCGATGCTGGTGTGTTTACGTCCCCGTAATCTAGCGGTTCGGCAAAAAGAGACCGATAGAATAAGTACTAGGCTACCAAAGAATAAGTCCTGGGGTCGATTTGCTCGACTAAAGGCGGTGCTCCAGCATGGCCGCAGTCAAATGACTGAAACAAGTAAAAGAGTAAAAGAGTAAAGAGTAATATGTATCCAGATTGCACAGAAAAATATCTTCTGTGAGGCCTTCTGCGTTGGAAAGGGGAAATGAGAGAGCAAAAGCAAGCATTTTGAATAGTCACGCCTTTGGAACGTATTCAACCAATGAAAGTGTTAGAAGGGTGGGGCTTTCAGTATATGGTTAATTGTGATTGGTTGTTTTTTAGAACGTCGCTGTGAGGATTGCTGCTGAAGCAGCTGATAGGTCGTTTGAATGTAGGCAAAGAATTTGGAGAAGGTTGAGTAGATAAAAGAAGTATAGAGAAAAAAGGTGGAGGGAGGTGAAAAAGATATAGAAGAAAACGGAGGGAGTGGATCTGAGAGAAGGGAAAGCTTATAATGACTAAAGGAGTGGGAGGGTAGAAGTGTTGTAGTGGGAGGGTAGAGTGCAATAGTTGGCTGTGACTCTTCCTCTCTCTCTTTCTCTGTCTCTTTCTCTCTGTCTTTCTTTCTCTCCCTCTGTCTTTCTGTCTCTCTCTCTCAGTCTTTCTGTCTCTTTCTACCTACCTATTCAAAGAAAGCGGGAAAGAGAAAAAGACAGGAAGAGAAAGAGTGAGAGGAGGATAAACAGCATATCGACAGTTATTCATGAGAGAGAGAGAGAGAGAGAGAGAGAGAGAGAGACAGACAGACAGAGACAGAGAGACAGAGAGAGAGAGAAAGAGAGTTGAACAGAAGGTCGAGAAGCAAATTGTAAATAAAATGTAAAGGAAGCCATATTATTGCATTTTAAAGTTTGTTGTTGTTGTTGATCTGGCGGCGGCGGCGGCGGCGGTGGTGTTGGTGTTGGTGGTAGTGGTTTGTAGCTGCTGTTACCTCTTGCATATATGCGTGTGTGTGTGTGTGTGTTTATATCTATGTATCTATAATACGTGTGTTATGTGTTAGACGGAACATTCCGAGTATTAACGGAAAGCCAAAATCGGAAGGCTTTCTTTTGGTTTCGGTTTTTGTCTCTTGCATTTTTATCTTCAAAGCCAAGTAAACTAGGAAGGATTCGGTGCCGTGGAAGGAAATATTTAAATCGACAACAGCAACAACGACAAGAACACTTTTTCTCCATTAACCATTGTAATAATGTCTTAAACGGACTAACTACATCTATACGTATACCCGCTTTTAATTTATTACCTACCTGCTTTTTCATATTATTATTATCATCATCATCATTATTATTATTATTATTATTATTATTATTATTATTATTATTATTATTATTATTATTATCATTATTATTATCATCATCATCATCATTATTTATTTATTTATTTACTTATTTATTTATTCGATTAATTATCTATCATCACCCACAGATGATGAAGCGATGTTACCTGTTGCCGAAGTTGTAGCAGCATTATTTTTAACGAACAAATATTTAGCATAAGAATTATATATTTATGTATGTAAGTACGTATGTATATTACTTAACGCACCTGTAGTATGTCTTTCTGGTTTTTTCATCTCTACCTGTGACATATTTGTTGTGACAAACATTGTAACGCGGCGATATCTGTGGAACAAGGTGCGACGTACGTTACGTGGCCGTGACTCCACCACGCAAGGAACTTACTTTGTTCTGTGTGGTATAACGTAAGTGCAAGGTTGTTTTGTGATCTATATACATACATGCACGCCTCCTCACTAAATCTGTATGACATTATGTTCAGTTATACTTGCGTATAATAATGATGAATGGGGTGTATGCCTTTATGGTGTCGACAGACGGACTAACAATTTTTGATTAGTAATACATACATACATACATATTTGCATGCAAACATACAGACATACATATTTGCATACATGCATTCGTACACGCATACATATATATACACATACCTACATATATAAATATATATTTGCATATATACACACAGAGATACATATAATTATATAGATATATATATATATATATACCTAGATACATACATACACACAAAGACCTGTATACATACATACATACATACATACATACATACATATATATATATATATATATATATATATATATATATACATACATACTTACATACATACATACATACATACTTACATATATACATACATACATCCTTACATGCATACATACACACACACACACATACACACATAGATACACAAGCTCTCAGACACACACACACACACACATGCACACACACACACACATAAACATACACATAGATATATGTACATAAATGCATAGGCACACAAACACACAAACACACGCACATTTACAAATATACTTATCTATTGCATTGATACATCCATCCATCCATCCATCCATCCATCCATCCATCCATACATACATACATACATTCATTCATACACGCATATATGAGTTCATACACGCAGATACACACAAAAAACACACACAGGTAGACATATCTATATATATATATATACATGCACATGGATAGACACATTCATACAAATACACAAACACAAACACACATCCACACATTTATTTATGATGTTTTACCTATGACATACGCCACGTGTAGTCAGCATTCTATAATATATCTGTGATATTACATCGAATTGTGCGATGAACTTATGGACTATTCAAACAATACCCGTGCATTTAAAACTATAGCTGCAAACACACGCATGTTGTGTGACTGCTTAAACTTCTATAGCATATATTGTGTAACATTACTTGTGACAAGGCGTGCGATATGTAACTAGGCAGTGACATCCCGGATATCTGATAAATCTCAATGACACGACGCTGTCTGATATTTTTTCCTCCACGGACGATATTAATTTCTGCTTAACAACAACAGCAACATTGATAATAATTAACACAGAATTATTAGATACAAGTGTTTCAGTTGTCTTTGTAATTAGCTTGGAAGTTGTTGGCTAAACGACAAACGAAAGACCAACATATACATACACATATACATACCTACATACATACCTACATACATACATACATACATACATACATATATACATATATATATATATATATATATATATATATATATATGATTAGAAATTAAAAATATGTTTTAAAAATCGCCCCACCCCACGAACACCAACGAGATAACCACAACGGCAAATCCAAACAAGTGTCTTTGATTGTTATACTGGACAACAGATTCTTATATTCTACAATTCTGTTATTCTGCTTATAAAAAAATACGAAACCTCATAAGTAGAGTTAATTTGATTACCTATCGTTAATTGAAGCAACGAAATACGGAGGAAAAATTCAATCTAAGGTATGTACTTCTATCTTTTACTATCTATCTATCTCTCTACACATACACACATACATATATATATATACATACATACATACATGCATATATTCATACATACATACATACATTCATACATACATGCATACATACATACATACATACATGTATATATATATATATATATATATATATATATATATATATATATATATATAGTTAAAAAAAACACAAAAAACAATAACAAAATAACAACAAAGTGAGGACGTGGTACGGATGTATACGGTGGTGCACCAGCATGACCGCAGCCACTTGGCTGAAACACATAAATAAATAAATATGTATATATGAATATTCTTTTATCTGTTTCAGTCATTTGACTGCGGCCATGCTGGAGCAGACAGACAGACAGACCGCTAGATAGATAGATAGATAGATAGATATATATACATATACATATATATATATATATATATATATATATATATATATATATATATATATATATATATATATATATATAATCATTTTCCAGGAGAAAGATGAACTATAACGGGATTTTAATAATTTAATGATCGTTATGTATGTGTTTTTTCGTGTTTTGTTCCGATGGTAACCATTCCTGAAGAAGTACCAAATGTCAAAATCCAATGGACCAGTCACTGGATAAGTTTGGCACAGAAATGTTAACATAGAGTGGTGAATAAATCGATATATCGAGTTTGAAGTCTCTGTCTCTTTTGAATATGCAAATTTAAAAGTTGAAAACCTTATAATATATATATATATATATATATATATATATATTATATTATATATTATAGATAGATAGATAGATAGATAGATAG
>NC_142941.1:14817673-14822673 GCF_046866305.1 Octopus bimaculoides
ATATATATATATATATATATATATATATATATATATATATAATAAATAATAAAGGAGTATATGCATATATACGTACAGGTATGTGCATACCTAAGTCTACCTGTATATATAGGTGCATATCTGGATACAGGACATTGCAAACAAAACGTTGACAAAAAAAATGATAATAACCAGAGTACAGAACACACACAGGCGACATAGAGAACATTTTCCTTCAATATATATATATATATATATATATATATATATATATATATATATATATATATAAATGGTTAAAAGTGATATATAATCCTAGTAGGTACTGTGTTTGCTCTTATCGGTTAAAAATGCCGGCTAACCCAGTTGGTTTAATTTACAATACTCGGTTGATCATCACTTTGGTAAATCCAAACGTCCCTATAAGGACGGCATAGTGTAAGTAGAGAAGAGATAAGAAATAAATATCAAGTGAACAGAGATTTACACATCCAAGTTTTATTATACAGCTAATCCCATCTTTCTTTGTCAGGTCATGACAAAGAAAGATATGATTAACTGTATAATAAAACCGGAGCGTGTAAATCTCTATTCTCCTGAGAATTATTAATATATATCTATATCTATCTATCCATCTACACACACACACACACACACACACACACACACACACACACACACACACACACACACACACATATATATATATATATTTCCTGAGCGTCCAATAACACTGTACTTATTCCACGCCCTCGCGTTGTTTTTTCGTGTTTTTTCCTGCTTGTTCATGTTTAAATTGTATATATATATATATATATATATATATATATATATATATATATATATATATATATATATATACGTATGTAAAACAAATAATAAATGAGTATATGCATATATACGTACAAGTATGTGCATACCTACATCTACCTGTATATATAGGTGCATATCTGGGTACAGGACGTTGCAAACAAAAGGTAGACAAAAAAATAATAATAACTAGAGTACAGAAAACACACAGGCCACATAGAGAACATTTTCCTTCATCAGCTGCCACCATTCTAACACAGGCGTTTCGAAGAGTTAGAGCATATATATATATATATATATATATATATATATATATATATATATATATATATATATATATATATATATATATATATATATATATATATATATATATATATATATATATATATATATATATATATATATATATATATATATATATATATATATATATATATATATATATATATATATATATATATATATATATATATATATATATATATATATATATATATATGGTTAGTGTATCCGACTCACGATCGTAAGGTCGTGAGTTCGAATTCCGGCGTCGCCTTTTGTCTTTAAGCAAGACACTTTAATTCACGTTGCTCCTGTTCATTTAGCTGTCGTGAGTAGTATCTGTGTTTCAAGGGGCCAGCTTCGTCACATTCTGTGTCACGCTGAATCTCCTTGAGAACTACGTTAAGGGTACGTGTGTCTAACAAATGCTCTGCTACTTGCACGTTAATTTCACGAGAGCCAGTTTACTTATATATATATATATATATATATCATAATAAATATACAGGGATTAGCATTGAGTTGCTTCTCCAACATACTGAAAATTTAGAGATAGCAGTCAAAGAACTACTGATTCTAAACTACAAATTTTTCTCTAAACGGATGGCGATATTTATGGCACACATAGAACAAAAAACCGGAGGGAAAAGCATAAACAAAACAAGTCTTTAGTTAATTGGATACGAATCGTTTCATGGTTAAGCGTTGTATATTCTTGTATATATATATATATATATAATTATTGTAAATAAGCGTAACTAAGAGATAGCACCATGCTTGAAATAGCAGTCATAACCTGGTTTTAGAGTTTGTTTTTCAAGCATGGTGGTATCTCTTAGATACCCTTATTTATAATTATTAAAACCTATAAGGTTTTTTCTTCCGGTGGGGCTACTAGATTTGATCGCTATTTAAAATAACTATCTTGTTCTTATTTATATAGATATTTTACACACACACGCGCCCCCCCCCCCCCACACGCACGCACACAAATATCGTGTCCCTCGTTGGGCCTCATTGCGTTTAATCTTGGTCGATAGTCTTGTGGTAGACTCATACCTTGCAAATGATTTGCATATGGCTTATGTAGTTCAAAAGTCTGTCCGCATCACACTGTCTCACGCTGATTCTAATTGAGAATTACATTAAAAGCACACGTGTTTTGGAGATATTCAACCACTTTGAACGTTTAATGAATAGGTCGCCCAAGTCTTCAATCAACTTGACGCTTATTTATCGAAATCTACACGAAAGTGTATTACATATATATATATATATATATATATATATATATATATATATATATATATATATATATATATATATATATATATATATATATATATATATATATATATATATATATATATATATATATATACACACACACACATATATATATATATATATATACATATATATGCGTATATATATGCGTATACAAACACACCCATACACACAAACGAATGTACATATATGTATATACACATACACACACCCATATTATATGTATTTACTAAGGCGGCGAACTGGCAGAATCGTTAGCACGCCGGCCGAAATGCTTAGCGGTATTTCTGAGTTCAAATTCCACCGAGGTCGACTTTGCATTTCATCCTTTTGGGGTCGATAAATTAAGTACCAGTTACGCACTGGAGTCGATGTAATCGATTTAATCTCTTTGTTTATCCCCTCTATGTTTAGCCCCTTGTAGGCAATAAAGAAATAATTATATGTATTTACTGCCCTTCCCCACCATGTATGTACTTGTATTGCGTTATAGAACTCAACAAACTGAGATGACTCAGTTTATATGAACAGAACTCTAGCAACCAGATAAACATACATAGATATAAGCATAGATACACATACGTATTTATAAGTGAGTGTATATTTGTGTGGGTATAGATATGGATATGTATACATATTTGTATATATATATATATATATATCTTTTACTCTTTTACTTGTTTCAGTCATATGGAGCACCGCCTTTAGTCGAGAAAATCGACCCCAGGAATTATTCCTTGGAAGCCTATCGGTCTCTTTTGCCGAACCGCTAAGTTACGGCGACGTAAACACACCAGCATCGGTTGTCATGCGATGTTGGGGGGGGGGGACCAACACAGACACACAAACACATACATACATATATATATATATATATATATATATATATATATATATGTATACATATATGCGACAGGCTTCTTTCATTTTCCGTCTACCAAATCCACTCACAAGGCTTTGGTCAGCCTGAGGGTATAGTAGAAGACACTTGCCCAAGGTGCCACGCAGTGGGAATGAACCCGGAACCATGTGGTTGGTAAGCAAGCTACTTACCACACAGCCACTCCTGTGGTTCGGCAAAAGTGATCGATAGAATAAGTACTAGGCTTCCAAAAATAAGTCCCGGGATCGATTTGTTCGACTAAAGGCGATGCTCCAGCATGGCCGCAGTCAAAAACAAGTAAAAGAGTAAAAGAGTAAATATATGCATGTATGTATGCATGTATGTATGTATGCATGTATGTATATGGTTTGCAAGTATATATATATAGGCGTAGGCATGGTAAAAACCTGAGTGGTAAGAAGCTTGATTCCTAACCACATAGTGTCGGTTTCATTCCCACTGCGGGGCACCTTGAGCAAGTGTCTTCTACTAGTAGTCTCAGGCCGACCAAAGCAAGCGTTGTGAGAGAATTTGGTAGATGGAAACAGAAAAAGCCTATCGTGCATATATATATATATATATACATATGTGTGTGTGTGTGTGTGTGTGTGTGTGTGTGTGTGTGTGTGTGTGTGTGTGTGTGTGTGTGTGTGTGTGTGTGTGTGTGTGTGTGTGTATGTGTGTGTGTCTTTGTGTCTATGTTTTTTCGCAAGCCATCGCTTGACAACTGATGTTGGTGTATTTAAGTTTCCGAAACGTAGCGGTTCGGCGAAAAGGATCAATAGAATAAGTACTAGGCTTACAAAGAATAAGTCCCGGAGTCGATTTCTTTGACTAAAAAAACTCTTTAAGGCGGTGTTCCAGCATGGCCCGCTTGACAACCGATGCTGGTGTGTTTACGTCCCCGTAACTTAGCGGTTCGGTTAAGAGACCGATAGAATAAGTACTAGGCTTACAAAGAATAAAGTTCTGGGATCGGTTTGTTCGACTAAAGGCGGTGCTCCAGCATGGCCACAGTCAAATAACTGAAAAAAATAAAAGAACAATAGAATATGACATGGAACTTTGGCATCGAAAGTTGTGCCCGCTCCCGAACAAAATGCCAACGCACTGTTATGAATGTCCCACCCGTTCCGGCAAGAGTAAGGGCCATCTACTGCAATAGCTTGAGAGTCAAGGGTCACAACAAGTATTTAATATTTTACCAAGAAACCCAAGAGATTTACACGGGGCGGAAATAGATGTTTTCAAGAAGCACCTTGATTTTGTGCTGTCCAAGATCCCAGAGGAACCTATGTTACGGGAAGGATCTCAAGACGGGATTACAGTATCAAATTCATCTCCTTCAGTATATACATATGTGTGTGTGGGTTTGTGTGTCTGTGTTTGTCCCCCCACCATCGCTTGACAACCGAAATGGCTATCGCATAAGGGTATAAAACGGAATATATTCTTTTATTCGTTTATTTGTTTCAGTCATTTGACTGCGGCCATGCTGGAGCACCGGCTTAAGTCGAACAAATCGACCTCAGAACTTATTCCTTGTAAGTTCTAGCACTTATTCTATCGGTTCCCTTTTGCCGAACTGCTAGTTTACGGGGACGTAAACACAGCAACATCGGGTGTCAAACGATGATGGAGGACAAACACGGACATACAAATAGATACATACATACATATATATATATATAAACAATATATGAGTATATGCATATATATGTACATGTATGTATATACGTTCATCTACATGTACATA